>NW_020951545.1:5222731-5262731 GCF_900497805.2 Vombatus ursinus
TTTCCCAGCAGTTTTTAGTCAAATAAGGAATTCTTTCCTAAGTAATTTAGGTTTTCTGCTTTGTTGAATACTAAGTTATTGAATTGTATTCTTTCTGATTCTCTCTTGTCTAGTTTATTCCATTGATCTATCTCTCTATTTTTTCACTAACATTAGATGGTTTTGTTTATTGCTGTGCTATTCCCCCTTTATCCTAACTTCTTTTCATCATGTTGCTTGATGCTCTTGATCTTTTGTTTTTTCAAATTAATTTTAAAAATTATTTTATCAAGTTTTGTAAAGTATCCCCTTGGTAATTTGACTGGTATGGCATTAAAAGTATAAATTGACTTTGGTAGTATTTTTTTAATATTGTTATGACCCAGCCATAAGCACTAAATATCCCTCTAGCTATTTAATTTGTTCTTTATTTCTATAAGGAGCACCTCACAATTGAATCTATCTCTCTCTCTCTCTCTCTCTCTCTCTCTCACACACACACACACACACACACACACACACACACACACACAGTCTTGCTGGAGTTTGTCTTAGTGCTGTGTATGTCAGAAGTAAGGACCAAGGAGGATTCAGTATGACATTTTAAATACTCTGTTCATCTTTTATAGAAAAGTAATTAAAATTGAATAAAACCTATTGGGGTGTAAAATAGTGCAAAATTATATTGATAAAAGAAGGGATGCGAATTTTGAAAACAACCAGAAAATCAAACAACTCAAGTTAATGTTCTCTATCTAGTTTTATTTTAATAGTAAAATGAAATGGTTGTAGAGTTGTTTTATTTGATTTCATTTGCTGCTAAAGTTTTTATTTTTAAGCTCTATTGATGTGTTTTGTTTCTACATTACATTCTCATTTTGTAGGTTTTCTTATAACAAAGAAAAACAATTAATTAAAACTTAATACAATGACTTCATCTCAAAGTGCATTAAAAATTTCACATCTGTAACAGTTGCCCACCTTTTGTTTTTTAAAAAAAATTAACAAATATATTTTCTTATATGTATGTATATACATGTGTATATATATATATAATTCTGCACTCTTAAATTCATCATTTCTGTGCAATGCATAGCAGGTTTTATTGTCAGGCATCTGGAATCATGCATGGTCATTGCATTGATCATATTTCTTGGAGCTTTCAAAGTTGTTTTTATGGTATTGCTTGGCTCATTTCATTCTACAAGTACTCAAAATTATATTTATAATGTTGATGTTGCAGAATAAATTTTTCTTCTGGTTCTGCTTACTTTACTATGTGTCAGTTCATATAAATCTTTCCATTTTTCAGCAACTACTACTAATAGTTTTTTCCTTACTTTAGGACTTTAAGATTATCAATTCCTCTACTAGACTATAAAATCTTTGAGAGCAGGAACCAGGTTTTTATCTTGGTCTCTCTGTTAGCACCCCATATAAGAATAAATCTGTTAAATGCAGTCTTTTTGATAAGTATATACTGTTTATTTCAATTTGTTTCCTTATTGGATAACATAACTATTTTTACAATTGGAAACAAAATGATATGAGTAAGTCTGATTAGATTATTCTAGAACAGTATTTAAACATCAGTGCCAGAGAACTCATTGAGGAAGCCGTCATGCAGAGGACTGATTCAGTGGTGCAAAATGCTTGCCTTTGAATTCCCCCATCCTTGAATTATTGAATAGGTCATAATCATTATTCTACTTCATATGAATGGTATATGGAATATTATTTTATGGTGCTTTAGGAGTAGAATACAAACACTTTAAGACACTAATGCTTTTAAATTATATAAAACTGATTTATCACAACTCTAGGCAAAAATTCTGATAATAATTTTAAAAATCATGCCACCAATCAATTCAGTAGATGATGACTTTAGACACTTCTTTCTAGTAATAGTGGTTCAGCCTATCTTAAAAGCAAAGAAAACCCAAGAAAATTTATCACAGAGCAAACCACCTATGCCATGATAATACATGTATAATCTTTGCTATTAGAACCAACACTTAGATGTTGAGGATCATCTTATCTGGCAAAGCATGATGTTATTTACCAAATAGAATGTGAATTGAGTGTTCATGTTTCTGTTTGTTATTCCTTCCCGTCTTCCTCCAAAACCTTTTGCCCTGCTCTTTTATCTTCTGTGTCCTATGTATTTTCATCTTTTCTATTTTAATATACTCTTCATATTTCTCCATTTCCTGTTAATAGTCTCACTCCTGTATGAGAAACTAATAAAGTCATACAAAATAGGAAATATTTTAGATGTATGGTTTATTTTACAAGAAAAAAAATTTCTTATGCGTGTGCCAGTTTATAAAAAGAATCACAGTTTTCTGAGGGTTTTTCTGAATAGTACCTACCATGTACTTGTTTACATGCTTAATTCAGGTGTTTTTATGGTAAACTTCCCCAAAACATCTCCCCAGCCCTTCCTCCCAAAGAATCAACTGGACAGGAAATTATCTAGATGAGCATCAGACAGAATTTTCCTTTCTCTCTCCTTTTCTGTTTTCCCTTTTCTGTGCTCTAGATTAGAATGTCCTGAGAAACAATTCTGATAAGAGATAGAGAAGTTGTTAACTTGTCACTGGAGCACATGTAACCTGACAGACCCTGCCATAAATAGAAACAAGTAAATAATGAGTAACAGACTTTATAGGCATTTATTACATAACTTTGATAATCCATTCTGTATTTTTTTAGGAATTAAGGTCGTTTACTGACCAAATGTTTGCAGACTTAATTCTCTTCCCTTTTATGAAAATTAGGAAAATAGTTGCCCTTCTCCACTCCTGTGTTATCTTCATTCTTAACATTTTCAGAGATTGCCGATAGTCACCTAGCAATCCTGTATACTATTTTAATAGGTTGGGAATATGGTTCATTTAGGTTAGTGCCTTGAACTCATCAGTGCAAGGTGTGGTGCCGTGGAAAGGCTCCTATCATTTAAGATTTACATAACTTGTCTACACCTGTTTTCAAATCGCTTGACTTGTCTGAGCCTGTTTTCTTATCTGTGAAACGGAGACAATAATACTCATAATACCTACCATACTGGCTTGTTGTGTGTGGTTCAGCTACTGGCTGGGAAGGAAGAACATACAGGAACCTTCCTTTTTCTAACAATTCCTTAAATGTTGAGGGTGTGACTGTAACCCTGCAGGTGAAACATTTACTCAGTATTTTGTTGCTCTGAACAAAGAATAATTCTCCATCCGGGTCAGTTGTCTACACCTCCTAGTATCATAGCTGTTACTTGGAAAGTCTCACCAAGAAAGCAAATCAAGGGGATGGGGAGGGTTGAATAAGAGGAGGGGGGAGAGACAAAGACAGAGACACTACTTCTCCTCTTTAAAGGAAAAAAAGTTCATCGTAAGATGATCTTGACAAATATGAGACTTCTTCCCCATCTTCCCCACCCCCTTTCAGCGGCACACTTGGTGACTCTGACATCTTAAGGTACAGAGAGTGCAGAGAAAAGGAGATTGTTACAACCCACCAGGAAGTTGATGGAGAGTTGTGGGAGTTCTCTTCCTTTTTTTTTTTTTTAAACCACTGTAGGATTATCTTGGGTCGCCAGAGCTATGCCAAATAGTTGCCAACTTCAATTAAGGATTACTTTTAGGAGAATAACTAAAAATAGAAGCATTTTGTATATTCCTAAGAAGCTTTTTGCTGAATATGGCTGTCTAGAGAGAGGCCTTTAGTTTTTATTTTTTGGAGAGGGAAAATTTTTTAAAACAAGAGAAGCATTTGATTAGCATTTTTAGTATACTGGTATAATTAGGACATTGTAAATCCTATTAAAATTAGACATTCTGAGAATCGTACGGGGGATTTTTTTTTCATACTAACGTTTATAATTTCATTAGTACCATTAAAATGTGTCCTTTAAATGTTTTAAGATGAATATTTGGAAACTTTTGCTTCTGTATTTTCTAGGATGGGAGGAGAAAGGGAACAAACATTTATTAAGTGCCTACTATGTGCCAAGCAGTGTGCTAAGCCTTTACACATGTTATCTCATTTGATCTTCTTTAGGCCAAAGATAATCTGAATAGGAGAGAAAAATTAATTTGTGCAAATTGAATACAATACCTACCATAGAACTTGGAGCCATAGAATTTTAGAACTAGCAGAGCCGCTGCTGGCTTTGTGGAGGAAGGGAGGAAGGGAGTTTTATTCAAATCCCACTGTCCCATCCCCCTCACAAAACTGTTATGAGCCTCAAATGAGATCATGTATGCAAAGTGCTTTGTAAACTTTTAAGTGCTATGTAAATGTTAGATGAACTGAGCACAAAACAGTCAGTGCACAAGGGAAAAATCTTGCCCCCAAAGCAATAGTAAAGGTTTTAGAAATCTGTAGATATTTCAGTAGTGTCTCTACATACTGAGCATTATTGGAACTGTTGATGTGATTTTTGAGCGACTTAGAAAAAAAGGGGAAAGATTTATAAAGGTTTTTTTTTTTTTATAGCAAGTTTACCCATCAATGATAGTGGAGCCACCACATCAGAGTTCTTAACACCATAGTCTCTGGCATGAGCTTATAACTGGAAATAGAAATGGCACTAGAGAAAACAAGGATAGGAGAAACAGTTGGAATAGACCAGGTACATATAGAGGATGTCTGTGCTGGAGGTGACACAGTTTTGAAGTATCAGTTTTCTCAAAGAGGAATATACCCAGAGCATGAAGAAAAATCTGAAATGTTATTTCAAAACTAAAATAAACAAATGAGAATAGCAATAACTATTGACTCCCGTGTATATGCTCTCATTCTTATGAGGTTCTTATTAGAATAATCTTGTTTGTTATTGTTTGTTCTCCATTCTCCACAGGGACCATGACATCAGGCAGGTCATGCCATGACATGCAAATGAATTGCATTTAAGTGAAGGAAGGCTGTGCAAAGTCACCAGCCTCACTTTTGCTTCAGATGCATCAAAGGCATGAGAAGATAAAAGTAGAAGGAAATAGGCTGTCGTGAACACTACACTGTAACATGACACATATTTAGTCTCACACAGGTGACGCAAAATTGTAAGAAATTCAAGATACTAGTGTGCCTATGGGGGAGCTAGATGGTGCAGTGGATAGAGCCCCAGGCCTGGAGTCAGTGATACCTGAGTTCAAATGTGACCTAAGGCACTTACTAGCTGAGTGACCCTGAGCAAGTCACTTAACCCCATTTGCCTCAGTTTCCTCATCTGTAAAATGAGTTTGAGAAGGAAATGGCAAACCATTCCAGTATTTTTGCCAAGAAAACTCACAAAGAGTTAAAAATGAGTGAAAACTGTTCCTTTGTTTTTTGTTTTTTGTTTTTTTTTTGTTTGTTTGTTTTTCACTATAAACACATTTGGATTCTGTAGCCACCTTAAAGGCTATCCTCTAACAAAGAAGATATGCCAAAATCATACAAGATTCCTTGAAACTTGTAACCGGAAATTTTGTTTGACAACCCCCTGTTAATCTCCAGTTAAGGCATGAAGATGTGTGCTTACCAAAGGTGTTTTTCGTTATCAGGGAGGATGCCTAGTACAGAGTTCACAAGCAAGAGGGATTCCCTGTCCTCAGATGCTCATTTGTGGACAACATTTTTCTGTTTACATTAAGCCTTGTAATATTTCAGAGCTTCTTAAGTGAAACTGATAATCATTCAAAAGAATTCAGCCTAACTATCCGACTGGAAATATTACATGGACAAAGAATACCAGTTGTTTAGATCAGGGGTCATGCATGCATTAGACCTAGTAGCTAAGAATAGTTTTTACATTTTAAAAAATGTTACTGTATTTCTTAAAATGTAAAAACCATTTTTAGCTATCAGGCCATATAAAAAGCTATCAGGCACGACAGAATGGATTTGGCTTCTAGGTCGTAGTTTGCAAACCCTTGGTCTAACTCTAGACCACAAATGTTTTGATTGATAACCTTGTATAAATGGTCTATCAATACAAATATTTTGGATAGATATTTCAGTGGACATTGAGCTTGCCCCAGAATTGAATAGGAGAGTAAGCTAGATTGCATGAAAAAAAATTGTATGATGCTATAAGTTACCGTCAGCTTTTCCTTGGGTTATAAAAAGGTCGGTCTTTTTAAAGATGACATTTTTCCATTATTGCTGTCTGATGATGAGTCATAGAATACCCTAGTCTCCAAAGGATTGATTTGAAGATCATCCCTGGGGTAATCAAAAGGCATATGGTAGTCACATGTAAGCTTTGACATTATCTACCAGCAAAAAAAAAAAAAAATGCGTGGAATAAGTTGCATAAAGGTTGTTATCTGAGAGATGTATAACCAAGGGTGTGGTGGAACCATTTCAAACTGACTTGCGAAATGACTATTTTTAGAGCATTTATACCTCAAAAATATGCAAACACTACTAACGGGGCTTAGTTTATTGTTTTGTTTTTCCTGTTCTGAAGAAAGTGATGAAGAAAGTGTTGATGATGCAGATTAAAATTAAAAGTATATATATGTATATATATATATTTCAGAAGAGCCGTTTATTACATGTTTACCAGCACACCCTGGTGTATAACCCTCCAAAAACTGGACTCTTCACATAACTAGTGAGACTGAAGGAAAACCAGTGGTTGCTCTTTATGCTTCATTAGCATCATGCAATATTCAGAGAGCAAAGGGAAAGTCCCCATCATGTTGAATGGACTTCCTGTGGAGGATTAATGGGAAGATGAGTCACACAGCCAGCATAAATCTGTATTATTAAAGGGAGTATCCACATAGATGAAATCGGATCCTTTAAAGTATTAGAGAGTAATTTGAACTGTTAGTATTGTATTTATGTACGTAAAAATTTTTGACTACCCCTAAAATGGACTGCAAATAAATTGGTGATTATGTTAATGATGATGTCACCACTGGGTAACGTTCCAGGGTCATCAACCCTTAGGGAGTTATTCTCCAATGTGGTCTTCCCTTAGGCCGCATGGAATTAATCTATTGTAGCAGATCGAAATTTATTTTAAACTAATGGCTAAATCCAGTTGGGGTGAGTTTTATTTTTTATTTTTCCTTTGTATAAAGTAGCTTTATTCCCCCTAAGTGCTTTGGGAATTATCTCTTCATATTATACTCTGTTGCCCTTGGGTCTCATTAGGAACTTCCTAAGTTGGATAAACAGGTAACTATTTACCTCATTACATTTTGGAAGAGGTTTGTGTCTTCATCCTTTTTAATTAGTTGGTGGCTGAATCATTGATAGAAAGTTTTCTTAAGTCAGTTACCTATCTTTAGTCTATTTCGATTTTCGAAATCCTTGCACAAAACTTGTAATTAACTTTTCACTGGTCTCTGTCAACAGAGAACATTAAAATGCTAGTTGGTTTTGTATAATCTACAGGTATTTTGGCTATAACCTAAATTGAATAAAATGTCAGAGTTGACATCCTTGAGACAGGAGAACAGTTTGACATTCTGTTCTGAGTTTATTGGAGACATGGCGAGTGAATGCATGGGGAGCAGTTGGCACTTTGTCAATTAATTGCACTCCGCAGCAGTTTTATTAAGTAGGAGAAAGCAAGGTTAAAGAGCTGCAAAAGCTGCTTCCTGTGAATAACAGGAATAGACAATTTTTCTGGCATTGGGTAGAATGAGTTTCCAAAGGTTCTCCCTAAAAAATCTCGGTGCCCTGGAAGTATGGACACTGAAGGATCTGTACCTTCAGGTTGTATACTTTGTCTTTCTGCCTGAGGTTTTCTAACTCTTGCAAATACTGTGTCTTCTCCCTGATAAAGGAGAAGGTGAAAGTCTGAAAAGTATGTCTGTCTTGAAGCCTATTAGAAACAATGAAGGGTTCCTAGGCAAGATAGTTGTAATAATAGTTTATACTCAAGAATAAAAACAGGAAAAACATCATATTAATGTGTTATTTTAACACAAGGAGGTAAACCACTAATAAATTAGTAGTTTGGGACTTAAAACTAGAATGCAACAGTCATTTTTCTGTGTTCAGAGGAATAGATCAAATAGAAAAGGAAGTAGCATCATATAGCAATCAAACCTGACAGCATGGTGGTGAATGTTTGAATGAGGATGGAAAGAGGCACTATAGTTTAGTGACTAGTGTACTAAATCCAGAGGCAGAAGGTATAGATAGGTTCATTTTCCTTGAGCAAGTCACTTAAACTCTGAGTGTGTTTACTCATCCTCTGTAAATGGGAGATAGAGTAATAATACATAAACTACTTCTATCATGGGGTTTACAGGATCATAGATTTATAGTTGGCAAGAGACCTCAGAAATCATCTAATCTAATTTCCTCATTTTACAGTGAAGGAAACAAAGGCCCAGAGAAGTTAAACCACTTGTCCAAAGATGCAAATAGGCAGCTACGTAGAGCAGTGAATAGAGTGCTGGTTCTGGAGTCAGGAACACCTAACTTCAAATCTGGCCTCAGACACTTACTAGCTGTGTGACCCTGAGCAAGTCACTTAACCCTGTTTGCCTCAGTTTCCTCATCTGTAAAATGAGCTGGAGAAGGTAATGGCAAACCACTCCAGTATCGTTGCCAAGAAAACCCCAAATGGCGTGGTGGAGAGTAAGACACAACTAAAACACCTGAACAACAAAGAAGTTGCAGAGTCAGAACATGAACCTGGGTCCTCTGACTCCAAATCCATTATCTGTGGTACCACATCTACTTCACAAGTTTTTGTGAGGAAAAGCATTTTGTAAACTGTAAATTGAAATAATAATTAATGTTTATGCATTCCTACCCAGCTGTCTTCTTGCGTATTAAAATTAGCTTCAAAATTAAAAAAAAATCTTCATGAGATTCCTATTGATAGGTAATTCGCAGACATTGACTTCCCTTCAAAGCAAACACTTGTGTAAGTTCTTAATTTTAATTCATAAAGCAGCACTTGAAATTACTGTTTGTTGTTCAGTCATTTTGGTCATGTCCAACTCTTCCTGACCCCATTTGGGATTTTCTTGGCAAAGATACTGGAATGGTTTTCCATTTCCTTCTCTAGCTCACTTTATAGGAGAAGAAACTGAGGCAAATAGGCTTAAGTGACTTGGCCAGGATTACACAGCTAGTAAGTGTCTGAGGCTAAATTTGAACTCCTGACTCCAGGCCCAGCACTCTATCCAATGAGCCACCTGGCTGCCTAAATTATTGTTTGCAAAGCCATTTAAAAAAAAAAAAAAGCCTTGGCATTTTTTTTTAAAGCAGGAGAATGCTAATATTATGAAAACAGGAGCTAATTTAAATTACAGATTTTCTTGGTAATTATCAAGGGATGTGGGAGGGCAGTAAAAGGTAGAGGTGTCTCTTTCTCAGGATTGTGATATGTGAGTCCATGTCTGCTACTCTGATAGTAGACAGCAATGTTGGTGAGGAGCAGGATCGGGGATGTACTTCAATAATGTCAAAAGGGGTTTTTCTTTCTAATGGGTCTAGTCTTCCAGTTAGAAGTCATGATTGGATGCCTGTTGGTGAACTGACAGTATTGTAGCCCCTGACCAAAGTTAGTATGATTTCATCTGCAGAAACCTGTTTGATATGGAATGCCATAATAATATCATACGGTGTTAAGCCATGTTTTTGGTTCACAATATTCTTAGTGGCTTTGTGAGAATAATAGGTGGAGCATCAGATCCCTGAAGTCTAGTCACAGTACAAGTCTTAGCTATGTTTATTTTTTTTAAGAAAATTACATTTCAGACTCATATGGACTGATGCTGAGTGAAGTGAGCAGAACCAGGAGAACGTTGTGTGTGGTAACAATCATGTTGTGTGATGACTCCTATTGATAGACTTAGCCCTTCTCAGCAGTTCAAGGATCTGTCTCATGATGGAAAATGCTATCCACATCCAAAGAAAGGAGTTTGAATGCAGATTGAAACATACTATTTGCTATTTTTTTCTTCAGTTCTGTTTTGCTTTCCCTTTCTTGTGGTTCCTCCTATTGGTTCTAATTCTTCCTTACAACATCACTAATGTGAAAATATATTTAATAGGAATGTATATGTAGAGCCTGTATCAGATTTTGTGCTGTCTTGGGGAGAGAGGTGGGGAGGGAGGGGTAGAAAAATTTAAAACTCAAAAGCTTATGGAAGTGATTGCTGATAAAATAACAATAATAATAATAATAATAAAGAATTACATTTCATCCATGCTATCTACATCTAGATAAAGAACTATGGAGTCTGAATGCAGATCCAAGCATACTATTTTCTCTCTTTTTTTCTTTCTTATGGTTTTTCCCTTTTGTTCTGATTCTTCTTTCACAACATGACTGATGTGGAAATATGTTTAATATGATTGTACATGTATAGTTTATATCAGGTTGCATACTATCTTGGGGAGGAGAGAGAAGAGGGAAGGGGAAAAATTTGGAACTCAGAATCCTGTAAAAGTGAATGTTGAAAACTGAAAATAAAGAAATGAAATTAAAAAAAAATTACATTTCATTTCACTGCAGTATGGAGTAGGTGCTATACTGGGAGTCAGGCAGATTTCGGTTCAAATCTAGCTTCACACAGACCCTGGGCAAATCATTGAACCCCTGTGTATTAGTTTCCTCATCTCTAAAATGAGAGACTTGGACTTGATTCTTTCCAAAGTGACCCCTGGTTCTTATTCTAGGATACTTTAGATCTATAGACTCAGAGTGGTAAGGGCAGTGAGAACTCTGTTGAATATGCAAAGTCATGCAATTTTTCTTCACATTTTCTGTGAGGTTTAAGAGCCCCTGTGACTAGTGTTGGACAAGGAATATAAAATCTAAAGTTTTGTATTAAGTTTAGCAATATCTGTTTTCTACAGAGGAAACACCAATCTGTCATAAATAATAGCAAACAATTATAAATGCCTATTCAGAAGAGCAACAATTTGTTAATTGTTTACAAAATGTCACCATGATAAGGAAGTCATGATTTGTTTGTAGATTTCCCAGTTTCACCTTGCAGATAGAACAGTTCAGACAGTACTGCTGGGCTTACAAAAAGGTTAAAAAAATGAATGACATGAATGGGAAGAAGGAAAGAAAAAAAAACAACCACCATTTTTTGCATATGTACTATGGGCCAAACATTGTGCCAGGTTCTAGGAATATAAATAGAAAAGCTTTAAAGGAGTCCCCATTCTAATTGCTGAAGAGAATACACATAGGAGGTTTCAATTGCAAGGTGGATGGCAAGACTTTGGGGTGCTGAGGGTGTGTTATGAGGCTTGGTAGACCTTACAGTGCAATACCAAAGGAGATAGTAAGAACTAGTGGTCCTTCATCTTAGCAGAACAATGATACTTAGTGACTTCCTACTCACCCAGGCATCGTGAGTGGCCATGTTTGCTAAGCAAGTGGATATAGCACTGTCAGGTCTCTACTGCCATTGGATAAGAAGGAGTGTGCCCATTGACTGGATTTGGAACTCTAGGTTCCCTTCTGTAGAGGAGCTGTATTCTTCAAAAGAACTCCAAAATGGCATCCATGAGAAGTGTGGGGGGGGTGTCAAACTTTGGTTCAGAGCATTTAGGAAATGTTTGATTTTTTTCGAATAAATTATTTCACCCTTATATTTCCATCTGTGTGGAGGTAAGATTATTTGGTGAAACTGAGCATGACACAAGCCATTCAGCGGGATTTATTGTAAGACAGGAAGTGGGGCATTGCTATTACTATAAACTTCTATCAGGTCTGAATTTGAAAATTACAGACTGATCTTCTGCAAAACAAGTTAAAACAATTTTCTCAGATGTTTGATCTGAAATAAAAGTTAGAAAATCAGTTGGAATTTCCAACTGTCCTTCTGGTGGAGGGCGGTTACCTCCTCCCTAAACTTCCATTGTAGGATGGTGCCCAGGCCAGTCATCTCTTCCTTTCCCACCTAGCTGGACTTCTGGATTTCTTCATCATGCCCCTACTCTGAGTACCTTTCCCTCTCCCCTCTGCTTTTTCAGCTTCCTTTTTTATGTTATGCTCCCTTAGTCAACTATAAGCTCCTCCTTGAGGGCAAGGCTGTCTTTTGCCTTTCTTTGTGTCTTCAGCACTTAGGACAGTGCCTGGCATTGTAGATGCTAAATCAATGATGATTGAATGACTAACATAACTCTTAACTCTGTATTATTCAAGTACCATAAGAACGAGGCCCTCATAGAAGTGAGGGTTTCAGATTCAGACAAAGAAAGCCAAACCGGGGGAGGGGGTAATCATTGGAATGGTCCTGTGATGCTCTTCTTGGCTGCCATGCCAAACTTCCCAGTGATGTTTGTCCAGCTTGGTAGTGCTAGACATTATATTCTCTCAGGTCATTTTTTAAAAATATTACATTACATTTACATTACATTACACTCTTGGCATTTTTGCTTACGTGGTAGGTTGATGATGTGTCAGCAGGAATGCCTTTACCTTAATCGAAGTAAGTACAGATAAGGATACATTTACCCTCTCCATTCTTCTGCACGTAGTAAATTTCACTGTTTGCAGTTCAGAGTTGTACATAGTTACTACTGAGTTAGCAATAATATAAGACATAGATATTCCACAGCTATAACAATTTTTGTTTTTGTTGTTCACTCGTTTTGGTCATGTTTAACTCTTCGTGACCTCATTTGGGGTTTTCTTGGCAAAAATTTTGAAGTGGTTTGCCATTTCTTTCTCCAGCTCCTTTTACAGATGAGGAAAGTGAGGCAAACAGGGTTAAGTGACTTTCTCAGAGTCATATAGCTAGTAAGTAACTGAGGCTGGATTTGAACTCGGGAAAATGAGTCTGATTTCAGGACTAGTACTCTATCCACTGTACCACCTAACTGTCCCAGCTATAACAATGCATAATATTTAATAATGATACTGCCCTAATTGGTCTTCCTGCCTCAAATGTCTCCCTACTTCAGTATACCCTACACATTGCCGGGTGATTTTCCTTATCATCAAGTCAGACCATGTTACTGCCCTACTCATTAAACTTTAGTGTTTTACAGTTCCCTCTAGAATCAAATATAATTGCCCCTGTGTAGCCTTTAAAATCCTTCCTAACTGCTCCAACTTCTCTGTTTCTTACATATGGTACTCCGTCTCCTATTTCTCTGCCTTTGTATTAGTCATACCTTATGCTTGGAGTGCACTCCCTTTTCACCTTCATAGGATCGTTTTTTTCTCTTTTAAGATTCAGTTCAGATATCCCTTCTACATGAAATCTTTCCTGATATTCCCAACTGTTAGTTCAATCTCTCCAATTCTCTTGTATTTTAACTACTTTGCATTCGTTCTTTTTATATTTATTCTTTATATATTTATAGATGTCCCTGTTTTCTCCCCTGTTAGAATATAAGCTTTTTGGGAATATTGTTTGGTTCATTCATTAGTATCCCCAGTAGCTCACCCAGTATCTGGTACATAGCAGGCATTTAATAAATATATTTTGGTTTAAAACATCTTTTGTACCCCCTGAGTTCATATGAGGGCATATAGATGCATTTACCTCCTTATCACTTGGTGGCACCAGCACCCCTCTATATTCATGCTATATGTAATGTGATATCCATAATACATTTCAAAGCAAACAGCAAAATAAGAAGTTAACATTCACAATAAAAACGATGTGAGATTTTATGCTAGTAAAGAGAATTTACAAAGAAGTGATAAGGGCCTCTTTAGGATAGCAATGGCACTTACTAAGATTGACTGACATGGCTTAATATCTCTGAGGTGGTAGGGACTGTGTTGTGAAAGCATTATCCTTTTCTCAGGCAGAGGAGATGTTATCAGCATATTCATAATGCTTTTCTATTTCAGTGTGAAACTCAAGTGTCTTTTTAAGTGAGATCTGTAGATTCCAGGTTGAAGGTCTTGACGTTCTATTACATACATAGTGATGGTCCGTTAAACTCGTGAGAATTTTTTCAGCATCCTTTCAAATGAGGACTTTTGTCCTCTGTCTCGTCCCCCCCATGTCCTCTTGACCAGAGGAAGAACTTGTGAATGTTTAAATGTCCAGAATACTCTGATTTCTGTCTGTGTCTCTGGAACAGCTGACTGTAGCATCTGCATTGGGAGCTAGGGATACATAGACACACTGAGGAAAGGCAGCTTCAGAGCTCTACATAGAGCCCAGCCCACAGCTATGCCAGAAAGCTAAGACTTAAGGACTCCGCAAAAGAGGAAAGGATTTCCATCCAACTAGGAACTGTGGATTACTCCTTTGCCACGTGTACTTCCAAACCTGAATGCATTTCCTCCTGATCTCTGTTTGTACTTCAAGTGGTATTCTACCTTTTGGGGGAATATATTTTTTAACAACTGTTATAACCATACCCTCTGAGTAAAAGCTAATTAAGTTTGCTTGGCTAAATTCTGTCAACTGATAATTGATGGGAGGAGTGTAGTGTCCCCTTACATCCTGAGGGGAAAAATAGCCAGTCACCTTCTGGGGACTCAGCCTACCAGGTTCAGTGGAAGTTGAGAGAGTAAGCCCAGAGCCTATTTACTGTTATTGTTGTTGTGTTGTTTTTCAGGCATGTCCGACTCTTTGTGACCCATTTTGAGGTTTTCTGGTAAAGATACTAGGTTGGTTTGCCATTTCCTTCTCTGGTTCATTTTACAGATGAGGAAACTGAGGCAAACAGAGTTAAGTGACTTGCTCAGGGTCACACAGCTAGTAAGTATCTGAGACCAGATTTGACCTCAGGAAGATGAAGCTTCTTGATTCCAGGCCTGGCACTCTTTCCACTGTGCCACCTAGCTGCCTGAGCCCATTTTGCATAAATAAAAATAAAAGACTATGTAGATGAAGGCTATTGCTTCTTGTAATACTGGAGGAATACCTTGATAGAGGGAGGGAGAGGATACAGGAACATGTATCCTTCCATGTTCACAGTTTGATTCCCTTTACTACTTACGCTTTATGGACTTCAGGTGTGGGGAACTTGTAACGTCGAGGCCACATGTGGCCTCCTAGGTCCTCAAGTGTGGCCCTTTGACTGAATCTAAACTTCACAGAACAAATCCCCTTAATGAAAGGATTTGTTCTATAAAACTTGGACCTAGAGGGCCAATGTGGCCTCAAGGCTGCAGCTTCCCCCCACCTGGAGCCTAGTCATGATTTCCTTTGCTTCAGTCAAACAAATGCTTAAGCTCTGGAGTAACATTCATTTCTGCCCTTCCTGGGAACAATTCTGTGGCATCTCCAGACTCAGTTGTTTCTGTCCATTGGACAGCCACAGCACTTCAGGGCTGTTCATCCAGGATTTTCTAGTTGTAATGCAATGTAAAAAATTAGGCATTACATTTTTTCTTTTGTGTGATATTAAAATGAAATTCCAAAGTGGAATGAAAATAATGGCAAGGGATATCTGTACATTAGGTAGCTAGGTGACACAGTGGATAGAGCATGGGGCTTGGAGTCAGGAAGACCTGAGTTCAAATTCACCTGAAGACACTAGCTGTGTGATCCTGAGGTAGTCACTTAACTCTATTTGCCTCAGTTACTCATCTGTAAAATGAGCTGGAGAAGGAAATAGCAAACCACTCCAGTATCTCTGCCAAGAAAGCCCCCAAAAAGAGTCACAAAGAGTAGGACGTGACTGAAAATGACTAAACAACAACATCTGTACAATAATGATTTATTTTTATGTCTTTTATGTGTTTTCTGGAACCTTTCTGCCTAGGTTGTAAGGGATGATCTATTTAATTCTCTTAGAATTATGCCTTGCATATTAATAATACTTCATTGAAATTATGTACTTAATGCTTTTGATGATGATGATAGTGAGCTGAGTTACTCGTCTTGCATATGTTCACAAAATACACATTCGTGTTTAACCAGAGGGATACTGGAGCCAGCTGTATTGAGAGCTGATGGCCAAATTTTCAATATAAGCATTAACACCTCAGAAATCAGCAACTGAGAATTTGGAACTGAAAATAAAATGAAATTGAATTGAAAATTTAAAAAAAATCAGCAATTGCCACAAATTAGGGCTTAACTTATTGTTTTGTTGATTTCTAGACTTAGGAAATTGTTAATGATGCAGATTAAATTCAAAACTATGTGCATCCTTTTTTTTTTTCTTTTAGAGAACCTGGTTGTTAAACATTTACCAGTATGCCCCTCCATTGCTCTAAAAGATTGCTTTAACTTAGCAGGAATGCAGTAGAAGGCTCAGGGAATGAAGTTATCTCCAGACTGAAGCCCTGGTGACTGTAGGTTAATAATAATAATAAGTGGCATTGATATAATGCTTTAAGGTTTGCAAAATGCTTTAATATATTATCTCATTTGAATTTCATAACACTTATGCAATTAGTTAACATTCTGGAATAAACCAATGCCTGAAGGATTTTCTAATGTTCATTGTAAAACATACTACAAAATAGTACTCATTTCCTTATAGTATTATTTGTCAGGAAATATAATTATTAACTCAAAGGTGTGTTCATTCTACAACTGAATTCTAGAGCATTTTGGTTTAAACTCAATAATAATTTTAAAAATTAACACTGGACACTAACCACCTAATTCAAGCATTAGTCTAAATTCAAACATTAGTTCATTGTATGTGTGTTTATATGATTTGCCATATAATATACATATACTTTTCCATTTAATTAAGGTCTCATTGTAAAAGGATTTCTATTTAGCCTTGGATTATATAAAATAACCCTGATAATATCACCATAAACTGAAGTTGCTAAATGTTTTTGACTGTGAAAATGTAATAAAGTACAATCTTGCTGCTCTTCATTTGATTTGAAGTATTTATCAAATTGTTGGTTGAGCTGGAAAAGAAATCTAGAGAGACATGGGTTAAATTTTAGACGAAAAATAATTCATTTGCCAGGACCATCTGAAAATACTCATGCCAGGTTTTACTTAGCTAGTATTCACATGGGAAAACAAATTGCTTTGACCTTTACCTTTTCTATAAACATTAAAAAGAAAACTTCATGATGCAAGAAGGCAATTTTTTTTTCCCCCTCAGGGAAAAAGCCACCATTGTATACAGAGATATCTTACATACATGCACACATGTATATATTTGAGTAAATTATATACACACATGGATAGACAACATATATATGTATATATGTGAGTGTGAATGAATAGTGTTTTTCACTTCTTAGTCATAGTTGCTTTTTTCATGTTATGAAGAAGCTGAATTAGAGAATAAGATGCCGTAAATTGATTCTAGCCAATCTGTTTAATATAGCACGTTAGTACTAAACTGAAATCATGACATTTTAGAGCTTGAATGGAACCTTGAGATTGTAAAATCTAATGATCTCATTTACAAATGAAGAAACAGAGGCCTTAAAAGGTCGGGTGACTTAGTAGATGCAAATTGGGACAGTTCTCAGAGTAGAACCCAGATCTCCCAACTCCCAGGGTAATTAATGTCCTTTCCTCTGTAGTCTGTACTATACAGCCTCAGTTAAAATATGGGTTAACAGAGCTCTCTAATAGTGCAGCACGCTACCTCAACAAGTCACGAATTCTCCATTGTTGGAAATAATCATTTAGAGATTGTTTGATTTCCTGTTATGAATGCTGTTGAACAAGAGATTACTGGGGCAGGAAGGGGGAACTAGGTCAGAGATGTCAGAAGCATGACCCACAGGCAGCATCTGACCCACAACACTCTTGAGTGAGGCTCAAATCCTATTAAAATGTAACTGGGAAAGAGTTAACAAAATAAATAAAAACACAATAGAACATAGTAGGTGGTTTCCTAAGTTAATATGTGGCCTGCAGGGATCCTTATGTAAGGGTTAGTGGCCCCTGTTTTCTATTTGCGTTTGAAACCACTGATCTAGGTAATCTCTTAATTAATCTTAATCTCTTATTACTTAAGATTCTGTGATACTGTAAAAATTATTTTTTAAAATTAAGTAGAACTCCTACAACACTGTCTTGGGTTTTATATGAATCAGAATTGACTGTGACTATTCTTTTATCAGTACTGGATTACTGATATGGAATTTTCCTTTTCTGCAGGGTTTTAGGTTCAGTGGAGTGACTGGCACCATAGTGTGATCCCATCCTATTATCAGGCCAAGCAGTATTTGATGCCATCCTCTAGTGCCATCTGCTGGATTTCTCTTGTCATCACACCACCTGGCCTAATGGGGTTCCCTAAATTCTAACCCCTTTACAGAGGGAAGACCAGAGAGGGATTTCATTTACCCTTCTACTACCAAACAATAATCACCATTAGATTCTTTAAAGAAAATTTGGAAGTGTATGCAGTGGGGGGGTGGGGTTGATACAGGGGTTCTGAAATTGGATGAAAGGGTCACCTTAATATAAGGGTTCAGAGATTCTTATCTGGTTTCTTAGCACCAACTATTAGGTACTAGGGCCTCTCTGCATGGATTCTCTCCTGGTTATAACTTTGTTTCTGGCCCTGGCCTCAATATAAACTTATTTTTAGTTCCCTTTCTGTGGATTTGGCTGGCTAGGGATTCTATGTCTCAGGTTTCTGGAATCAGTTTTGCCAGCCCTAAATAATGGATTGCAGGTATATAGATTTTGAAATAATTTTCACCTACAGCTCTCCTTGACTCAGTTACTCTATAAAATGTCACCCTCTAAGTATAGCCTGTGAAAATGCCTCCTGGTGCCCCATCCCCAAAATCTTAGCTGGAAGTGGGGGAGGACCTTAACAAGCATCTCCTCCTTACAATCCATCCAGTCTGGAAACCTGGAGAGACGCTTCCTGATCTAGGCCTCATTTTTTCTTTTAGGGTTTTGCAATGTGCCCTCCTTGGAAAAACATTCTTACCCTCTTTGTTTTGTCTCCTTCCCTGGTTGGCTCAAAGCTGGAGTCAATTAGATGGCACAATGTTTAGAGTGCTGGACCTAGTGTCAGGAAGACATAAGTTCAAATCCAGCTTCAGATACTTATATGATCCTGAAGAAGTCATTTAACCTCTTTCAGCCTCAGTGTCCTCATATGTAAAATGGGGATAATAATAGCCCCTATCTCTCAGTATGATTATGAAAACCAAATGAGATAACATATATAAAGTGCTATTCAGACCTTAAAGGGTTATATAAAAACTGGCCATTTTTCTCCACTACTCTGGTCATGCATGACACAAGCAGAGGTTAGGGCCTTCCACGCTATGTGTCTGCCCTTCCCAAATGAACTGGAATTTAGTTATGAATTCATGTTCCCACAGGAGCTCTACTATTAGTGGAGCTCAGGGGGAGGAGGAGGAGGTGTGGTGCCAAGATTCCTATCTGACTCAGCTCCCTGCTCTGTAGATTGTAAAAGAACTCTTCTAGCTCCAAATCTGGGATCCCATGTTGAAACAGTCTACAATTTGAGCTGCTAGTGTTGATATAAGTAGTAAACACCTGAGAGTTCACAGAGATTGAACATTCCAAAATAATTATGCATTCCTCTTGACATAATTTGAATAATTACACTGGAAAACAAAGATGAACTGATATACAAGATAAATTGGAAACAGTCTCAGAGAGAAGGAGTACTAAGAAAGGCTTTTTGCAGAAGGTGGATGTTAGACCATTTATAATCTGTGTGACCTTAGACACATCAGCCTCTTTGGACGTCCCCTGCCTATCTGTAAAATGAGCAGGTTGGGATAGATGACCTATAAAGTCCCTTACAGTTCCTAATCTGTGTAGACCAAAGACATCCTTGCTTTTTATGTGACTGGGTTTTCTACATAACCTTTTGATAATATTTGAAAATATGTGGTGTCAAATATTTGAAATATTTGAATAGAGACAAGGAAGGATAGCACAATTGTGTCTGTGGGTGAGTAGAAACCCATATGCACAAACAAATGACTATATTGTATACCCCTTGGCTCTGTGTCCCTGAAAATTGACAAGTGTATATAGACTGAAACATTGGAGTAGCTGACTTTCAGCAATCTCTTCTGCATCAGGTTTCCATGACTGTTGAGTACTTCATAACCAAAAAGGGCATAACCTTTACTCTCTAGCCCTCATATTGACAGCATTAGCAATTTACAAATGATTACAAAGCACTTTCAATTAGTAATCTCCTCCAAGCCTCACAACAACTCTGTAAAGTAGATAGTGCAAGATAGGTTGGGTATGTGCTGATAATATACTGTTAAAGCCTTATTTTTATTGATATCTTTTGTTTTTATGTCCCTTCATCACTGCATGTTCATTACTTTCCTCTGCCAAACAAACTTTCTTTTACAACAAGGTACAAAACAGTGAGGAAAAACCACCAACATGTCAACTCCCATCTGATGATACGAGCTACATTCCACATAGAGGAAGTATCTTTGTCAAGAGAAGAGAGAGGCTCATTTTCTCACTTCTCCTCTGACACCAAACTTGGTCAGTCTAGTCACGCATCATTCAGTTGTGGGGTTTTTTTTAGTCCTTTGTTTTTATGTTGTTATATGACATTGTGTATATTTTCCCCCTGCTCTGCTTACTTCATTCTGCACCTTTTAATCCAAGTCTTACCATGCTTCTATGAATTCATCATATTTGTTGTCTCTATGATACAACAATATCCTATTATATCGTGTGCCATGATTTGTTTTACTACTCCTTAAATGTTATATTTATTTCAAATTTTTTCTTTATGTATTTATTTATACATTTATATATTCATTCTTCTATTTATTTACCCATTTATTTCTTTGATTATGTTTGTTTATTCATTTGTTTATTATTCCTATATTATCTATCATCTATCTATCTATCTATCTATCTATCTATCTATCTATCTATCTATCTATCCATCCATCTATTTGAAGTTTTCTTTATAGAGACAACTAGGTGGAACAGTGGATAGAGCACTTGGCCTGGAATCAGGAAGACTCATCTTCCTGAGTTCAAATCTGGCCTTAGACACATACTAGCTGTGTGACCCTGGGCAAGTTACTTAACCTCTGTTTGTCTCAGTTTTCCCATCTGTAAAATGGGGATAATAATAAAAGCACCTACCTCCCAGGGTTTTTGTGTGGATCAAAGGAGATGATAGTCGTAAAACATTTAGCATAGTGCCTGACACATATTAGGTGCTACATAAATGCATATTCTCTTCTCCTTCCCCTTCTATCACAAGAAGAGCTTCTATGTATATTTTGATATTTATGTGACATTTTTGTCTTTAGCTACCTTGGGGTACATGGCAAGAAGTGGGTAGGGCATGGACATTTCAGTCACTTTTTGAAAAGAGGTGTAATTGGTAAGACTGGCCAATAAATGTCCAGTCTTGGGAACGTGCTCAGATTTGCCCTTTCTAGTGGGTTGTGTAGAGCTTGTGTCTTCTATCACTCTGATTCAGAAACTGGTTTGATGTTGTTCAGAAACTGATATTTTACGTTATAACTTGGGGTTAGCATTATGTGATGATGAAAAGTCTTCTGGTTGGCTGAGGAGCCAGAAGGATTGGCATAGTGGGTTATGACAATTATTTTTATTTATTCTCTGATGTGATTTCACTTTGTTTTTTAAATCTGATTTTCTTCCATTTTCTTTGTGAAGAGGTTAGGTAAAGGTTTTTCAGTTTTGTTAGTCTTTTCAAAGAATATGCTTTTAATTTATCATTTCTATAGTTTTTTGTTATCAATTTCTCCTCTAATTTTTAAGATTTATTGTTTCATGCTTATTTTTGGTTATTATTGATTTTCTAGTTTTTAATTGCATATTCTATTTATACTCTCTTTTATCTATTTTGCTCATACACATATTCAGAGAAATATATTTTTTGAGGACTACCTTAGCTACATCTGAAAATTTTTCAGATATTATCTCAATGTTCTCTTTTTTCTCATGGATTTTAATTATTTTCATAATTACCTTTTTAAACTACTCAATATGTGGTGTCATAATTAAATTCCCTTTAGAGAAATCTTTTGCTTGTTCCGTTCATTAATTATTATTTTATTGCATTATAATATGTAATATGCATCCTTTTTTCATTTATTTGTCTTTTCCTTGTGTCCTAGAATGTGGTCTATTTTTGTAAAGGAACCATGTGCAGTTGAAAAAAACATATTTATTCTTTAATGTTCTTTTACCATACTACATAAGTCTTGTAGCTCCACCTTTTCTAATAGTTTTGTTCATTTCCATATTTTCCCAATTATCTTTCTATTAGATTTGCTTAGCTCTTAGAAATAATGAAATCTCCTACACTTATTGTGTTATTATGTCCTTTGTGAATTTAACAAACTTTTTCTCTGTGAAATTAAATGCTATCCATTTGGTGTACATATTAGTTCACTATCTATGGTTTTATTAAAACAGAATATAATTCCCCTGTTTTCTTTCTCTTGCTATCATGATTTTTTATATTTACCTTGGCTAATAGCTTGGTTGAAATTCTAGAATTTTATCTCCTCCTTTTAAGTCAGCATATTTACCCAAGATTAGTCTTGCTTACTTTTTTTTCCCCCCAGTCATGTGTGATTCTTTGTGACCCCATTCGGGGATTTCTTGGCAAAGATATTAGGATAGTTTTCCATTTCCTCCTCCAGCTCATTTTACAGATGAGGAACTGAGGCAAACAGGACTACATCACTTGTTAAGGATCACATAGTTGGTAAGTATGTGAGACCAAATCTGAACTCAGGTCTTCCCAGCTCCAAGCCTGGCACCCTATCCACTATGTCACCCAGCTGCCCTTTCCACACTTAGAGAAAACATACATAGACAAGATGTAGCAATATACATGATGTTTCAAAAGTCTTAGTGCAGTTTTAAGCTATTAAAACTTTTTAGCTATTAAAACTTTTTAGCTATTTCTTATAAAATTTATTTATGTTTAAAATTCATTTAAAGAATTTTTGAGTTCCAAATTCTTTGCTTCTCTCTAGCCCCTCCCTCACCCACTGAGAAGGGAAGCAATATGATATCAGTTATACATGTGAAGTCATGCAAAACGTATTTCCATATATGTTAAAATTGTATCTTGTTCTGGTCCCCTTGACCATAACTCTCTTCCCCTTCTTGTCAGTATAGTAGATAACTTCTATAGGTAGCCAATATGAAAGAGCAATAGCATTAAATAAGATTGCATATTGGAACCCAGAAGTCACATACAAGCTGTCCTGAAGATCAAAGGAACATAACTTATACACTGTATCATATGTTAACTAAAATTCACATCCTGTGTGCCAAATATATGTTAAACCAGGGGAAACCACTTAGGCACTACTTATTAAAAATTCTTCTTCTGTGATATATAAATTCCAGACAATATCTAGACCTTATAACTCCAGAGCACCAAAACAGCAAAAAATCCCTGATAACTTTGAGATGGCAACTTTGGAGTTTTACCGATAACTTTGAAATAATTTGGATATGATAATGAACTAACCGCAATGTGGCACAGATAGGTGTTGGTCTGTTTCCCCAACAATATCTATAAAAACGAGACCTCAAACTCCTGCCCCTATCCCCACTCCAAGCCATTTTCCCTGGCCCTTGGGGCCATGTTGCCTAGTTATCCCAACTCTAATCCATGGTTTCATGAATGATATTCTCTGTCTCTGCCCTTCCCCATCCTCTTCCTTACACTGCCTTCCTTTATCATCACATTCCCCATCCCCACACCACCATTTACCTCTGTACTGCTTTTCACAACTTGTCTCTACTTTTATGGGTTTTTTGCCCCCATATCCTCTGTGTTTAATTAAAATGTGGTTGCTGCCTTGTTTCCCACTGCTAATCATGGCCTTTCCTGGTGAGTACCCAAAGAACAGGGTATGCCTGCCCCCATTTCAAAACTTCATAAATTAATTATCAGTTCATCATATTAGCCATGTTACTTTAAAAAAAAGCAAGAGAAATAAAGAAAGTGAAAAAATTATGCTTCAGTCTATACTCAGAGTTCATCAGTTCTCTCTAGATAGTCTTTTTCATCAGGGGTCCTTTAGAATTAATTAGAGTAGTTAGGTTTTCATGGTTAATCATAGCTACAATACTGCTGTTACTATATACAATGTCCTCCTGGAATGCTTTTTAGCTATTAAAGCTTAAAATTACACTAAATCTTTTGGGACATCTTGTATATAAATCTACAACATGAAAGAACAAAAACTTCTTCCATAACCTTGGATTACATAATTAATAACTCTATTGTTTTCTCACAGAAGATATTCATAATGAGTACAGTAGTTTATTCCTTCTTTATCATAGAATTAAAGGAAGACACGACCTTAGAGATCATCCAATCCAACCCTTCATTTTGTAGATTAGCAAATTGATACCCAGAAAGGTCAAAGGATTTGCCTTAAGTCATACAGGTAATAAGTGACCGAATTAGGATTTGAACCCGTCCTTTGATTCCAAATAGAGTACCATTTTCCTCATTCCATACTGTGGCCTGCTATTAAATAAATGAAGGAGCTCTTTGTTTTTCTTCCTCTGTAATCCTCAGTTTCTCAGAGATGTCAGTAGATGAACGCAGAGCCAACACCAAGAAGCCTTTAAGAATCAGGTATCAAGCAGGATGTTTCTGTGGCAACAATCAGCAAAGTAAAATCTCTAGAATTTTAGTTCATTTACCCGTGTGACCTAGCAAGTAAAATTTTTTTTGTCAGTTAAGAGTATCTCTTTCCCACCCCTGTGCTGTAGCCTTCATAATAACCTGCCCTACTTACAGTTGACTGTAAGTCAGATCTGTACCTTTCAAAAAAGCAATACTTTCCATCTGTGCCTCTAAATGGTAGTAACTAGAGAGATCCAAACCTGTTCTATAAATTCTAGCTATGCCACCATCTTTGATGTCTTCCTTGCTGTAAACTTAGCTGGAGCTAATAGCCTGGCTTCTGAGGCATATTTGTCCTTTCATGGAATACCGTTCCCATCCCTGTCCCTCATAAACTTGACTCCCATCTGGACTCTGAAATGCCATTGGTTGCTCTTGTTTCTTATGACACGTCTGGTAGCAGTAGTAGTGATGGCAGTGGCAGCAGGGGAGACAATGAAAGGATAAAACTCTGCCATCTTTGTTCCCCAAAGAGCCACTCTCATTAGGACCTCTTGCTTACCTAGCTAACTCTTGGCTGAGCTTTCTGTTGCCTCTGTCTCAGATTTTGAATAATTACTACCGATATTCATAGTCACACTAGGAATGATGAGGGAGATTGCTTTCCTCACTCTCCTAACCCTTCTCTAGTTAGATGTCACAGTGAGTGCATAGAACATTGGACTTAGAGTCAGGAAGACCTAAGTTTGAATTCTGCCTCAGATAGTCAGTAGCTAGATGACTATGCACAAGTCACTTAACCTGCCTTAGTCTCATTTTCCTCATCTATAGGATGGGAATGACAAGAGTGCCTAGGGATAATAATAGAATCTACCTCCTAAGGGTGTTATGAGGATCAAATGAGGTGATAAAAGTGCTATATATATATATGGTAGTTCTATTATTATGTTTGCCTAGTGACCGTTTTCCATTCTTCTTGGGAATGTATTTGACAGACAGTATATTCCCCTCATTGCTCCTGTAATCTCAGAACTGAAAGGGCTTTTAAAGGCTATCTGTTCCAACAATCCATCATCTGACCAAGAATCACCTCCATACCCCTCCTCTCCCCTTAGTCCAATAGATGTATAAGCCACTGTGCATTTCAAAGATTGGTTGCCAGAGCATCTGGCTTAAAGCCTAGAGACCATAGCATCAAAGTATAGTCAATGACACACCATAGTATTAAGTGCTACCATAACATAACTTTGCTCACCACTTTGCAAACCGAGATGGATAGTCTTTACTTTCTCTTTCGACTTAAAAGAAATAACATTGACTTAAAACAGGTGTTCTTAACTTGCAATCTTAACCCACCCAAGGGGTTCATGGACAGATTTCAGGAGATCCATGTGCTTGCATATGGAAAACAAATACATCTTTATTTCCACTAATCTCTAAGTGAAATTTAACTTTTCCTTCAATTACTTAAGACCATTATTCTGAGAAGGGATCCCTAGGCTTCATCAGACTGCCAGAGGCTGAAAAGATACTTTGATAAACAGAGCTGAGACACATGAGTCACAATAAAACCACAAGCATTGGAAGCAAAAATCACACCTTAGACTTAAATTATATTTAAATACTATGGTTTTACATTGTGGGATATGTGTGTTGTTGGTTAGAACAGTAGATCACATCTAATTAAGGTATAAGCTAGACCTGCTTAAATTTGTCTTTCTTTTTTGTCTTATATTATTAGAGATATTGCTTTTTTTAAAATGGTACTTTTAAACTCTTAAACAACTCGAAAAGATAAGGTTGCATTGTTCCAGTACAACTTTATTTCTTGAGAAATCTTTAAAGACCTATAATTTTATTTCTTTTTAATACAAGAATTTGTTCCCCTTCTCCTTATTATTCTCCTTTTTCTTAGATCTTTGGTGACAATTTTTTTTTAATTCTGATTTCCATGAGTTCTTTGCTGGTGTTGGATAAGCATAAAGCCTTTGAAAGTTTACTCAGTAACATTTGAGAGGCCATGCATTTTAAGTTCTCCAGTGATGACAAATGAGGATAGAAAAGGGTGCTGAAAGAACAGGAAGTGGTGATTGCAACAGTTACTTGTGGTCCTAAAATTCTGATGTTCTTGCTCAAAATGATGATAACATTTGAATAAGAGCCAGTCAAGATAAATCAGAAAGTTTTGATCTGAAAATGTTCAGAACATAGAGATTTTCACTACTTCAAGATCAGAAATGGACTCAATTTCTATTACTGAATAGTATTTTTATGCTGTTAGGTTAATATGTTGTAAAAGAAGATGGGCTGTTCTTGTGGCAAGAGAGACAGACTGCTATTCTACAGCCAGTGTGCTCCAGTGGCACATCCTTCTGACAAATCCTTCCCCTTCCCCCTAGCATGTTGAGCAGGTTCCTTCAGGTGAATTCAGGGGATCAGATGGACAAAAGTCGCACAGAATCATCATAGGCATTTATGGAATATGGCTGACTTCCCCACAAGGGGGCAGACACATTTATCAGCTGTAATTGAAATTTACATGGGATAGTGAACATTCACAATGGTGACATGGCAGCCCTTTAGAACCCAAGAACACCTCCAGGCCATGATTAGGCATCCAAGTAGCATTTTAGTAGAGGAAGGAAGCTATATAATTGATTTACTGGGAAACCTAGTTGTTTATTTTGCTAACTGAAAAAAATGGCATTAATGGCAATTATAAGTGAATTAGAAACCATTACAGACCTACAGAATCACAGATTGTTAGAGCTAGAAAAGACATTAAAGATCATCTAATCCAATCCCATTTTTCGTGGTTGAGAAATGTGAAGCCCAAAGAGGGATAGGAAGTGATTTGATAGATATTGGAATACAGCTTTGAATTTGGGTGGTGGTGGTTTCTTTCCTAGGAATATTGGAATTTTAATTGTTTTCCCTGTTGCTGGAATTGAATTCAGATTTGTATGTTTAATTTTGTTTAGACTGAGTTTTCTTTTTAGATTGTGAACTTAAAAACAAAACAGACAGATGGTCTTCAAAAAAGCACCCATACACAAGAATTATTTTGACATTGATTTTCTGTTGCCTCCAGCACCATTGTGTAACTTGTATGTTCTTTTTCTATTTTCAGATAACCAATTTAAAAAAACCATAGCAAATAAACTCTGCCAATTTATCACCTTTGACAAATATTGTATTGCTTATTGCATGACTTTAGGAAGCCAGGGTCTGGCTCTGGGGACACAGCACTAGGCTTGGAGTCAGGAAGACTGAGTTCAAATTCTGCCTTGGGTGCTTACTAGCTTTGTGAACTTGTGGCAATCTAGGGACTGCTTTTCAGAATAATGTTTTTAAGTATTTGAAGTAAAAGCTAATTTCATTTAGAGGGTAGTGAAAATAAAGATGTATTTCTTTTCCCCATCAAAGCTCCTGGATCCTAGAAATCTGTTCATGGACCTCTTGGGCAGGTTATGAATGCAAGTTAACCTCTATGTGCCTCAGTTTCCTCATCTTTAAAGTGGAGATGATAATAGCATCTACTTTGAGAATGTAAGGAACTAATTAATTAATATATGGAAAGAGCTTTGCAAATCTTAAAGTGCTATATAAATGCTGACTATGATTGTTATTATTATAGACTGAAGGGTAAATAAACTTTGATTATGAGCTGTTACTGCAGTATCATCATTCCTCATACTTTTTTATAGTAGTTTTTTTTTTTAATTAGAATTCAAGTAACACTGGAAGATAGATAAGGTCCAGATTATGGAAGGCATTGAATCTAAAGTCATTAAGCATTATGGAAGACATTAAATCTTAAACATACATAGAATGTTAAAAACCACTCAATATTTTGCCATAATAATAAGAAAGAAATTCACAGATTCAAGTTTCTGTGTACTTAACTATTTTTTAAATGGAAGTGGTTGGTGATTTTTGAAGTGAAGGAAGGGAAAGGGAAGAGAGGGAATAAATATTTATTAAGTATCTACTATAGGTGGTGCAGTGGATAGAGTACCAGGTCCTGGAGTCAGAAAGACCTAGGATCCAGCCTCACATACTTATTAGTTGTGTGACCCTGGGCAAGTCGCTTAACCCTGTTTGCTTCAGTTTCCTCATCTGTAAAATGAGCTGAAGAAGGAAATGGCAAACCACTCCAATTTCTTTGCCAAGAAAACCCCAAATGGGATCATGAAGATTTAGACATGACTGAACAACAATAAAATAAACCAGGTGCTGCGCTAAGCACTTTACAAATATTATCTCACTTGATTCTCATAATAGCCTTGTGAGGTAGGTGCTGTTATCATCCCCATTTTACAGTTGTGGATAGTGAGGCAAACAAGGTCGTGGGTCGTGACCCACAGTTTAAGAAGTGCTGAATGGGTCATGAGTGGAAAAAGTTTAGGAAGCCCTGTAATAAGGTAACTTGCTTGGAGTCACATAGCTACTAAGTGTTTCATGTAGGATTTCAACTCAGGTCTTCTCCACTCTAGGCCCAGTGTTCTATCTACTGCACTACCTAGCTAAAGTACTTTCTCAAATTAGTAGGACCACAGGATCCTAGGTTTAGAGCTGGAAGAAATGTTAGAATTTATAATTTAGAAATCTAAGAATAGAAATCTTAGTTTCCTTATGAGGAAACTGAGGCAGTTGAGTCATGTAGTGGATGGACTGAAGGGGAAGTTTGTAGACAAAGACAATGGATGGGTGGGGGGAACTGTCCCAGGGAAGGAATTTCCTGTCAAGCAGGGGTGTGCTGGAACCAGCTCCAAGTGGGCTCAAGTGCATGATTGTTAAAGTTTCAGCATGAGCATTAAGACCTAGTAAATCAACAAACACTAGAAATCAAGTTCAATTCCCTTGATTGACTGTTTTGTTGATTGTACAGACTTAAGAGGGTGATAGAAAGCGTGTTAATCGTGGAGATTAAACTTAAAAGTGTGTCATGTGTACATTTTTGAGAGCCTAAGCATTTACCAGCAAACCCTTGCCTCAAATAGGTCACCTGTTGTTGTCAGCACTCTAAGTCAAAGCTCCTTTCACCTCATGCTGGCTATGGCTCTGCTAAGCATTGTCAACAACATCCATTTCTAAGGGAATTAACCATAATTTCCAGCGGAATGAGTACTTCTCTTGAGTCAGAGGTTATTGTTGTTCAGTCATTTCAGTTGTGTACAACTCCTTATGACCCCCATTTGAGATTTTCTTGGCAAAGATACTGGAGTGATTTGCCATCTCCTTCTCCAGCTTCTTTTACAGGGGAGGAAATTGAGGCAAACAAGATTAAGTGAATTGCCTATGGTCACACAGTTAGTAAGTGTCTGAGGCCAGATTTGAACTCAGGAAGATGAGTCTTCCTGACTCCAGGCCTGGTACTCTATTCACTGTGCTACCTAGCTGCCCTTGAGTTAGAGGACCTGCATTCAAATCCTATTTCTGATACTTGCTGCCTGTGTGAACTTGGGAAAGTTACTGCTCAGCCTCATTTGGACTTCATTGTCTTCATCTGGGAATTGAACTTGAGGACCTTTCCAACTCTAGATATATGGTCCTATGACCTCATGACCCTGTGAATTATTGTACCTGTTTAGCCCTGTCAGTGTCTATCAACATTTCTTTTATGATGACACTTTATATCTGCTTAGGATTTTGTAGTTACAAAACATCTTTTTCCTCTAATTAAATAATCTACTAATTTCATCAAAATCACTTTCTTTGTGAATCGATAAACTTATTAAATCAATTCAAAAAAGAAACTCAATTCCACAAACATTTATTTTTTGTTGTTGTTTTTGCTTTTTTTTTAAAAAAAGCCATTTGCAAATCTTTTTTTCTTTTGCTTGTTTGTTTGTTTTGTTTGGTTTTGTTGAGGGCAGTTGGGGTTAAGTGACTTACCTAGAGTCACACAGCTAGTGAGTATTATGTGTCTGAGTCTGGATTTGAACTCAGGTACTCCTGACTCAAGGGCCTGTACCCTATCCACTGTGCCACCTAGCTGCCCCCACAAACATTTATTAAGCTCTTGCCATGTGTAAGACACATTTCTAGAAACTGGGAATTAAAAAAAAGACAAGGAAAATCAGAGCCTGATGATGGAGTGCCTTGAATCTCAGGATCAATAGGTAAAAGGAATCTACTGAAGGTTTACAAATAGAAGAGTAACATAATTAAAGTACTGAAATAGGAAGATGGCTTGGGCAGCAGTTTAAAGGAGGGGAGATAGAAGAGAAGAGGGATGGGGAACCTGCAGCCTCGAGGCCACATGTGGCCCTGTAGGTTTTCAAGTGTGGCCCTTTGAATTTGGATTCAGTCAAAGGGCCACACTTGAGGACCTACGGGGCCACATATGGCCTTAAGGCCTCAGGTTCCCTACGCCTGGAGAAGCAGGAAGGTCGGTGCCTTCTCTCTGAGACTACATACCGTTTATATACCATATATCTTGTATGTATCAGTTATTTGCATGTTGTCTTCCCCATTAGGATATGAGCTCCCTAAGGAAAGGGATGATTTTTGCTTTTCTTTGTTTCAGTACTTAGGACAGCGCCTGGCATATAGTAAGTAATTAATAAATGCTTTTAAATCTGTTGATCTATATGTCACTTTAAGCTTTGCATATGCAAATATATTACCTCATTTGATCCTCATGACAATCCTGTGAGGTAAGTTCTATTATTCCAGTTTAACCTATGAGGAAACTGAAGCACAGAGAAGTTAAGTGATTTGCTCGGGGTCATATTGCTTCACACATGACTTCCCCAGGCAGAATTCAAATTCAGATCTTCTTTATTCCAATATCTGCCCCTAGCTGTCTCGGTCACTGCTGTTTGCCACTCCCATTTTACAGGTGAGTCAATTAAGGCCAATGAGGATTTTAATTCCTTCTGGTTTTTGGAAACATGAACATTTTGAATTTAGCTTAGGAGTTTTTATATCCATGACAATTATTTTCAACCCTTTTGAGGTTGTGAATCCCTACTCTTTAGTGCAATTAAGGCAGGACTCAGACCAGGCATATACAATAATCCTATTTTTATTTCAAAAGACCCTTAGAGATTCCTGGAGTTTAGCAGAATATAGTTTGAGATCTAATAGTCTCTAGGATATTTTTTTCTCCTGCAACCTTGAAATGCATTCTTTGACCACATTTTTTAACCCTCTTATGGCCTCCTCACTCACTTCAAACCTAATCTACCTTCAAGTTGAATATCTTCTTTGCCACTTAGGGTGGCACCATGGATAGAATTCTAGGCCTATAGTCAGACCTGAATTCAAATCTGACCTCAGATATTTACTAGCTGTGTGACCCTGAGCAAGTCACTTAATCTCTGTCTGCCTCAGTTTCTTCAATTCTAAAATGGGAATAATAATAGCACCTACCTCCCAGGGTTGTTGTGAGGATCAAATAAGATGATATGTGTAAATATTTGTCTGAGGCTGATTTGAAATCAAGTCTTCCTGACTTCAGACCCAGCACTTTATCCATTGTGATACTAGTTTCATAAAAACAATAATACATGTCAGAGGCAGGATTTGAACACTTATCCAACAGGCTCTAAACCCAACACTCTATCCCCTATGCCAGGCTGACTCCTTTCAAAAGCAAAAATAAAACTGGGGGTAAAAAAAATGAATATCAAAGGAAATCATTTCAAAGCCGACAAACAGCTTGCCTTAGAATTCAGTTTACGGTTCTGATTGTAGGCTGCTTCCTAACAAGCTTCAATGAGAAAAGGTTGATGGTGACCTCAAATCCAGTAGTCATTAGGGTAAGAAATCTCTCTGTGGAACACAGAGAAGGGGCCAGCCACATAAAGGAAACTCCCAATAGCACAGCCAATTTAGCGCCATCACGGAAGATGTGTCACAGCATTAATGCTCTTGTCTTTATTCCACAGCAAAAATTATCCTGAGAAAAGTTTAGTTCTTCATCAATGGGTGCAGCAAAAACCAGGAAATTCATAGTACTTTAAATCAACTTCCTCCTCCTGTTTATTGAGCTTTATCCCCCAAACCTAAACTCATCTTAGTTTCTTGCTTAGTGCTGCATTTCTTTAAACTGGGGATGAATCCTCAGAGGATGACATCAGAGGTGCCTTAGTGGAAATGGTTTTTTTCCATCTCTGTTGAAGTACAGGGCTTAGAGATCACAGTCCTTGAGTAAAGAATGTGTACCTCGATGACCAAGCATATTCTGAATTTCTATTTGCTTCAGATATACAAACATTTAATTTTTCAAGTCATTCTCTTTTTTTCCAGTATTTGTTTACTGGCTATTTTGTTGACTAATACATTGTTATTTAAATGATTCAAAATTCCTGAGTCACAGATAGAAAATTCTCCAGAGAATTGGGTTGCTTAGCTTTAGCTTGTGCTTACTTGTTACTGCTAACAACAATTGCTTTAGTTGGCATGAATGGGAGTAGTTTTAGATCTTTATTATTAGTTAAAATGTTATGAAGAAATTAATTTATTTTCTTGACTAAACTATTTTCCAGTAAGAAATATTTCTAAAATGAATTTTTATTGATATCTCTCTTTTTTTTTTGAACATCACCGTAGTTTCCCTCAGTATCCCTTTCCACCTCATAGGGATCCATCCCATATAACAAATAGTGTTTTTAAAAGACAAAAATAAAGGAAAAAAGGAGAGGAGAAATTCAGCATAATGGATCAGACTATCAAAAAGTCTCTAATTATGTACAATATGTGGAACTAATGGACTTCCCACCTATGTAAAGATCACCCATGTCTTTTAAGATGAACTTGCAAAGATTGTTAACTCAGCCCATATATAACAATATTTTATTTTCTATTTTTATGCATTTGTGTATTTCTTTATCCAGTCATTTTTTTCACCAATTCTTCAACCATTTAATTTGGTCACACTTTTCAAGTTGCTCAAACTCTGTTTTCATGATTATCCCCAATAATGTTTGTTGAGGTAATTGATGACCTTCTCCAAATCCTACAATCATTGGGAGAAAGTCTTGCTTCCAGTGTAATAACTTGTATCACAAAATTACTTTGTCCTTTGACAATATCAAAATGATATTTTTGACCCATCATCAAGAGACCAGGTACTTGAGCCAGGTACTTAAATAAATGAAGCTATACTTATTTATTTAGCCCCAGTCCTGGTCAATATGCTACTGACCATGGCAGCTGATTAGGGCTAGAGATCCATGAAACTGAGCAGAGCTAACTAGTTTATGCAAAAAAGGCATGACCCCCAAGCAAATTAGCAAGGTTACCAGTTAAAGATCTATAGAGGGCCTGGTAAGAGTGTCTATGTATCAGCACAAAGCCATCATCATTTCTGGAAGACATCTCAAAAGATTTTTCAGGGCTGCTGTCTAAAGCAAATGGCTCCCATTATAACGAGTAGCATGGTATAGCTGTACTTATTAGAAGTACTTTTCAAAGAGTTAATTTGAGGATGCACCATGTAGTGGAATTAAATAAAGCATAGACTTGTATAGTCAAAAGCCATAGCTGTGACCTTGGTCTGCCACTTAGTAGGATCTTGGGCAAATCACAAAAACCTCTTCATTCCCAGTTACCTTCTCTGTAAAATGGGAATCATTATGTTTGCATTACCTACCTTAAAAGTTGTTTTAAAAACCAAAGAAACTAATTAATGAAAGTTTTTAAAGCATGATATTTATGTAAACTGTTATTACGTTAGCTGAAAAGCAGTTATTTTAAATGTCTGCAGAAGAGGGCATAGACTTCATGGTTTAAGAAGCAGTTAGAGATAATAAATGAAAATGTAATAGAGTCAAAATCTCTCCTAATTCTTTGGAAACACATTCTCTAAACCAGTCCTCAAACTCTAAGCATTTCACTCTGCTATACTCCCCCTACCCAGAGAAACCAACAACCATATGTTTAGTATCAAGAGAGAGACAGACACACAAGCTGGCTTTAAGTGTATCCACATTCAAATATGTTATATTTTATTTTTAGCTCAGCAAACCTTCAATGCTACTTAAGTGTATGCCATTTAATAGAGATATTAAATTGGAAGAGAGAAAATTTGATGTAGTGGCTCACTCAGAAAGTAACCTCGCCCCTGTTGGTCACCCTAATTAAGTTAAGGGATCAGTCCTTTTTGTGTTTAATGCAAAGAATGGGGTGGAGAGCAGGACTTTGTTTAAGAATTAAAGTTAAGTTAATTAAAAATAAGTTAAAGAAAGACCAATAAGATTTCCCTCTCATATTATGTGAAAGACCAAACTCAGAAGATTTTAGAATGCTTCCTTAATATTTCTAAAAAAAGGAGGAACAGGATGGAGGTTGGGCTTTGTCAGTTTCCATTGACCTGTGGGACCATCTTGCCTAGTTCTCTCACTGTCTGTTGAGGAAGCCAAGGCTGTGAGTCAAAAAGTAACTTATATAAGGACACACGGTAGAAAATATGCTGGATAACTTGTAAAGGCTCAAAAACTGCAGCTAAAGAGCATGAAGAATGGATAGTCCCTTGAAAGGGGGAGGGGTGTCCCTGAAAACAGCATAGATTTGAGCAATCCAGAATTGAGGAAGTTTCTGAAACTGATTCTTCTGTCCTGGGAATTTAGATCCCCATTTTGTAGATTCAAAATCAAGTCAATCAATAAATAAACATTTATTAAGCACATGCTATGTACCACGCACAGTGCTAAGTGCTAGGTATACAAAAAAGAAGCAAAAGACAGACCCTACCCTCAAGGAACTCACAGCATAGTAGGGGAGAGTAAACAAATATATACAAACAAGCTAAATACAGGATAAACAAAAATAATTAACAGAGGGAAGGCATTGAATTAATAGGGATTGGAAGACTTCATAATATGGTATTTTAGTTGGAACTTAAAGGAAGCCAGGGAGGTCAGTAGTTGAAGCAAAGGAGGAAGAAAATTCAAGGCATGAAGGAAAGCCAGAGAAAATGCCTGAAACCAAGAGACAGAGTATCTTGTTCATGGAACAGCCAGGAAGCCAATGTTTGTGGATCAAAGGGTATGTATCAGAGAGTAAGATTTGAGAAGACAGGAAAAGTAGGAGGGGGCTAGGTTATGAAGCGCTTTGAAAGCCAAACAGAGCATATTTTATTTGATCCTGGAGGCGATAGGAAGCCACTGGAGTTCATTGAGTAGCACATTGACATGATTGGACCTGAGCTTTAGGAAAATCACTTTAGTGGATTAATGGAGAAGGGATTGGAGTGGGGAGAGAGTTGAGACAGGCAGACCTACCAGCAGGCTACTGCAATAATCCAGGCATGAAGGGATGAGGGCCTGCACTAGAGTGGTGGAAGTGTTAGAGGAGAGAAGAGGGCATGCATGAGAGATGTAGCAAAGATGGGTCTTTTTTGAAGCAAGCTCTTGGGAGTGTAAAGTCAGGATTTGAAAATATGTGTTCAGGTTCCAAAGGGGAGCTAAGCAAAGAAGCACTGCTCTGATACTATTTGATTGTAAGCTTCTTGAGGGCTGAGATAGCCTTTTGCCTCTTTTTGTATCTGTAGCACTTAGCATAGTGCCTGACAAATAGCAGGCACTTAATAAATCTTGATTGATTGGGAAGTCCACAAGTACCTGTATTAATTATTTAAAAAAAAATAAACCAGTGAGAATGATTTCCATTTTCAACAAGATAGTGCAGTGGTTTCAGCTTTTTTTTTTATCTTTACTGATTAAAAAGTGCCCTGATCAAAACACCAAGCAATGACTTTGTCCGATTTTCTCTGGATAATCACGTCTATCCTTTGATAATGCAAAACACCCATTCATTGTTGCATACCTTTTTGTGCTGCTCACTTATAAGAGTCCCAGGGAGATAGCTTGCATGAAATATCGAAGTTGACACGGATGCTTCTCATATCTTCATTGTTAAAGAGCACTTCCAAAGGCTGACATCATTAATAAGCAGTAAAGATTTTAGACGATGCTATCTCTCTGAAAAGCAATCGATCTTTAGCTAAGATTTCACTTCCAGAACAATTTATTCTACCCTCACTTATGTCCCTGTATGACAACTGTTTACTGTCAAGATGTATCTCATTGACTTTCTACAGTTTGGTTGCTGGAATTTTCACTGTGACCAGCGAACATTTATTAAGGACTTCTTAGACCAGAATCATGGATCTAGATCTAAAAGGGACCTCAGAGGTGATCTGGTCCAACCTCCTCATTTTATAGTTGAGAAAACTGAAACAAAAGAAATAAGCATTTATTAAACACCTACTATGTGCCGGGTACTGTGCTAAGCATTTTGCAGTTTTCTCATTTGATCCTCACAGTAATCTTGGGAAGTAGGTGCTATTATTGTTCCCATTTTACAGATGAAGAAACTGAGTCAGAAGGTAAGTGACTTGCCCAAGACCATACAACTGTTATGTAAGGTAGCTAGGTGACTCAGTGGATAGAACACAGGATTTAGAGTTAAGAATAGCTGAGTTCATGTCCAGCTTCAGATACTTATTAGCTATGTTATCCTGGGCAAATCACTTAACCTCTGTCTAGCTCAGTTTCCTCAAATGTAAAATGGAGATAATACTGGCACCTACATCCCAGGATTGTTGTGAGATAACAGAGATAATGAGATGATAATTGTAAAGCGGTTAGCACAGTGCCTGACACATAATAAGCACTATAGAAATGTTAGCTATTATAATGATGCTAATAATGATGCATGTGAGACCAGAACTCAGCTCTTTCTGCCTCCAGGCCCAGTACTCTAAGTAATTTACCCCAGGTCACGCATGTAGAAAACGTCAGGGCCAGGTTTTGAACCTAGGTCCTCTGGTTCCAGGGCTAGTGGTCTTTCCACTTAGATAAAGTCCTTTAAGCAGTTTACTATCTCAAGTGAGACCAGGCAAATTCAGATATGAGAAAAGTTTTGCCAATTATCTCACCACCCCCAAAAGGAAGTATTGTCTTTTTGACCATTTCAAAATGAAAACAATTTTCTACTTTTCATTCCTTTTGAATTGAGAGGAGAGGCAAGAAAGGATGGTATATAAATAAATATAGATAAGACAACAAGTGACAGGCAACTTGGGAGAGACAGATATAAAAAGAGAAGATGGTGTAAAGAAGAAAAGAAATAGGGCAAAGGGGGAGCATTAAGGCAAAAACAAGAGGAGAAAGGAAGAGCATGGTCACATGAACCTAGATAGGGTGATCGAACCAGATTCGACATTGGGAAACCCAGCTGCTAAGACCTGTGCTGCCAATAATTAACTGTGTGACCTAGGTCAAGTCATTTCAGAGTCAGAAAGTCAGCAGTCAGAACCTCAGTTTCTTTATCTGCAAAATAAGGTCAAACTAGAAGATTCCTGAGATTTCTTTCAGCTCTCTAAATCTCAAATCCTATCATCTCCAAAGTTCTTTCTAGCTCCAAAATTCCCAAAGGAAAAGGTACAAAATTTTGGTCAAATACTACCCATGCTAACGTGTAAATCTCTATTTTCCCTTTTCTTTTGTGTGTTTGTGTTTGTTTTTTAAGGTAATTTGTTGACTCTAACTCTGAAACTGTCTATCTTCTTGCTGAGTTGATTATTTTAAAAAATCGTGTTTTACCGGTGGTATGACATTTTCCCTCATAAGGCCCCTGCCCTCATTAAACCAGTTTGACAATTTAGATTTAAAAGTTCATAGAGATAAAATTAGTCTGTCACTGCTACAGAGCAAATACTGAGGGAAAACAGATTGAAAGATTGAGTTGATCTCTGTCAACCTATAGCAAATTGTTTCTCATTAGGAACTTTTTATTTTTAGATGAAGGACGTAGTTGAAGGAATAGGTCAGCATGATAGAGTCAGAGTAGAGGGCATTCAGAACTTCTGGTTTTAACAGGAGCTCCAAATAAAATGCTAAATTCAATGTGGGGGAGGCAGAGGCAAAAAAAATTGAAATAGACATCCTCCCCCCCAAAATTCAAAGATTAAAATCAAGGAGTATAAAGAATGCTAACCCTAAGCTAGAATCTGGTAGCCCAGAGACACCCCTGACTGACCCAGCACTCAGAACATTCAGTTTAAAGAAAATTTTAAGCCTGAGGATTTTAGCTAGCTGGGTGGACTCTGCTCTGTCCCTTAATGAGCTTGGCACCTGAGGCAAAGAATTTGCTTCTTTTTTGGCCTTTCAGCCAAAACTCTGGAGAGGTTTGGAGAGGTCATAAGGGCAGGGGAAGAATAAGTATTTTTTAAGTTCTTACTATGTTGAGCATTTTACTAATATTATTTGATCTAATCTTTTATAAAGAAACTTCATGAAAGAGAGGCAGAAGAAAAAAAACAAAAACCAAGAAGGTTTTTGTCTCCCTAGGCTGTTGCTGGTCCTGAGGCTGAGGCGAGGACAGCTACTTTTGTGTAAGAACTATAAAAAAGCTTCTGGCTTCTGAACTAAACATCCTGGAAGAGCCTACTCTTTTCATGAAGAAGAGATAGCATATATATAGTCAAGGATTTCAGAGGAGACCAGAAGCTGGAAACAGAGAGAAACTATGTCTGCATGCCCAATTGGGCATGGCAGGATGAACTGGAGACAGTGCATCCAGCTAGACAGCATAGAGCTGAGCTACAAACATGGAGTAGCAGCTGATTGGGAGTCCATTTCCAATGGTGCCATATCCAACTGGGAGCCTGCACAATAATATCATTCGAGGACGTAAGTGGCCTCAAAGTATCGAAGTAAGAATTGCTCTTCCACATGTAGAGCCAGGACATAAAAGCTGCCTGCATGTGTGTCTTTCCACTTCTGTGTCCTGGCCACATATTATAGCCCTTATATGTATGCACTCCATGTGTACAATGCACACAGGTTACATGTTCCCAATGTGTATGATACTCCACATGTGTGACTCTCCATGTGGGTATATTGGCCACTTATGTTTCTTATTACTCCTCCCTGTGTGTTCTTTGATCACACATGCATCCTGCATGTGTGCCTCTCCACCCATGTGTCTTATGTGTGTCTCTTTTTCCTGCTGACGGTGTATTTATTTGTGGGGGAGTGTACCCCAGGTTTACAGGGTGAATGTTTTATTGCTACTTTTCTTAATATGCCATTTTGTTAAATGGCTTTGCTTTGGACTAATTGTATCCTCTACCTGCTAAAGGTAAACACATTGGTGGGAGCTTGTGAGCTATGTCAGAGGATACCTTAAATCTAGGGCTGACTTTCTCTGGGGGACCTGCCTTGCAATTTAGGGGGTACTTCAAGGTGCTATAAGCACACTATTCTATTCTAAGCATGTTAGAGAGGTATAAGATAAAGAACTTTGTGATAGTGAAGGGAGAAAATCATTACTGAAAAAAAGAATTAGAGAAGGTAGATGGCATTTGAGTTGAGTTTTGGGAAAGGAATAAACATTTGTGTAGTGTCTACTATGTGCCAAGCACTTTACAAATATCTTATTTGATCCTCATAACAATCCTGGGAGGTAGGTACTATTATTATCCTTATTTTAATGTTGAGGAAACCGAGGCAAACAGAGGTTAAGTGACTTGCCCAGGGTCACATACTAACTAGTAAGTGTCTAAGGCCAGATTTGAACTCACATCTTACTGACTTCAGGCCCAGCACTTGATCCACTG
>NW_020951546.1:0-4794 GCF_900497805.2 Vombatus ursinus
CCCATTGCCTCAGGGCTTCTCCGTATCCAGCCCATCCCAGTTCACCATGACTCTGCCTACCACAGCCCCTGCCTCGACTTCCAAAATACCCAGATCTTACCCTACTCTTGCCACAGCGCCCAACCTGGTAGCTGCCAACATCAGACAGTCCCTCACAATTCCCCCTTTTTGTTTAATAGAGGGGTGGAGACGGGGTCTCCATACTAAGCCTTCGGTTCTGAGTACCTCTATAAAACCTCTAAGAATCCTAAGAAAACCTCCTAATATAGTGGGTAGTAACAATAACAGTATAAATGCAAAAAGAGTTATAAATGCCCAATGGGTTACAAAGGAGGGGATGGGGAAAGACGTATGCTTAATCCAATCGCTAAGGTGATGAACAATATCATCAGTCTCATGTTGGTGCCAAGTGTCAGATATGTTCCGTGCCAGTCTAATTAACACCCGCAAAGCCTGGAGTACAGAGGAAAGATTTGTAGCCTAGATCTGGGAAAGGCATGGGTATCATTACATCAAATAGAAAAGAAAGGAGAGTGTCATTTATGCTTTGTGAAACGGTGTCGCAAGTGGCGTTATGGTTTAAGGATGTTACACAAATGGATCAATATCAGCCATCACATGGCAACTGCTGTCTCAATTCCAGCCACATAAGTTCATTCCCAATGTCCTGAGTAGCCAATGCTACTTTTTTGAATCTGCTCCTCCAGCTGCTGATCAATATCAGCCTGCACTTGGAGGGCTTGGGCGAATTTATTGGCCAGTTCCTCTATTTTTGAGGCAAGCAATTGCTGTCCACTATATAAGTCCTGTATCTGGAACTCCTCGAAGATGGATGCTGCCAACGCCAGTGCCCCAGCCATTCTCTCGTTTCCCAGGGCACTGGAGCTGACGCAACCTGTGGCAAAGTCCTGATCGCGCAAAAGTGAAAACAGTTTTACTCAGTTTAGACATCCTAACTGTCTTTTCTTTCTGCTCTCTCTGAATTTTCTGTTGACTGTGTTTCTTCTCCCATCCTTGTTGTCTCTCCCGGGGCTTCTTCAACTCATTTTGTTCTTCTTTCTGGTACGCAGCGGCTCTGGCCATCAGAATCTGTAAGACATAAATACCCCGGCCCTCTCCACAACACTACAGATGGGCCTTGCCAGTTTCCCTCATCGTCCTTCCAGAGGACTTTCTGGTTAAGGGATGGTGCATGTAGTGCTGTTTTTAAGGGGCCAGATGAATTACAAGTGGGTGGTGTTATTAGCTGTAGCATGCTAGGGGATAGGCCCGTGTCTCTATCTAGACAGAGAAAATTGTATGTATATAAAGCTTTATCCACATCTGCTTGGGTAGGCCACCACCCTGTGCCCCAACCTCCTACTCCTCCTTTTTGTTTACTGAGGGTAGCTTTCAAGGTACGATGGGCTCGCTCAACAATAGCCTGACCTGTGGGGTTATAGGGGATCCCTGTAACATGCTTAATGCCAAAGGATGTAAAAAAGGCAGTCATTTGTGTAGATAAATAGGCAGGCCCGTTGTCAGTTTTAATGACATGAGGGATCCCCACAGGGCAAAACAATGGTACAGATGCTTAATAACTGATGGGGTGTTCTCCTTACTGGATACAGTGGCCATTATAAATTTGGAAAAAGTATCAATGCAGACATGAATAGTGACACGGCCAAGATGAGTGACATCCATTTGCCACAAGTCATTGGGAAAAAGACCTCGTGGGTTAATCCCCTTACTGGGTGGAGGGGGGAGAAAAGGAACACAGCGCACACATCGCCTCACAATTTGTCGAGCCTGTTCACGAATTAAACCATACAGGCGTCTCAGGGAGCTCACTGGTAGGTGTAAAAAATCATGGGCTTGTTCAGGAGGAGTGAGGACTGGCAGTAGGGAGCACTGTAAAGTACGATCCGCTACATCATTGCCTTCAAAAATGCCTCCTGAGGTGGACTGATGAGAATAAACATGGAGAATGTAAAGGGGGTTTTTTCGCTGCAACAAAATTTGCTGTAATTCCCTCAGGAGAGAGGATATGGTGGACTTATGAGGTTGGAGGACGGCGTCCTCTATGCATTTAAGAACCTTTACTGCATATAGACTATCAGAGATTATGTTTATAGGCTCAGGATATTTACGGCAAGCCTGGAGGATGGCAAAGAACTCATTTTTCTGGGTAGAGTCATAGGGGGTTTCTAATACTGTTATTTCCTTGGAGGCCTCATGATAAATAGAGGCCTTATAGTTTTTTGTAGCATCAGTGAAAACATTTGAGCCTTGAACAGGTTCTCCCATAACCTTTCGTTGGGGTGGTACTAAGGTTATTTGCTCTAGCATAGGGAGAAGCAGACAGGAGGAATGAGGACTTATCTCGGCCCATTGGGAGCAATGTGCCCAAGACCAATAGGTTTGCATAATGGCTTCTCGCTGTCCAGGTTCAAAATTCGAGTAAAGTAAAGGTCGCTGTCCAGACAAGTGGACAGCCCTTTGTACTGCAGCTAAGGCTAGTTTCCCTAACATCTCATAATAATTTGGCAGTACCTTGTGAGCCTTCTTTGCACATACAAATTCTAACAATTTGGGACCTTGGTGTATAACACAAAAAGGACTCTGTTGATTGACCAAGGAGACCTCTATTCTACCTTTGGGGTCCCATCTGGCGGTCTGGGCCTGGGCAGCAAGTGAGAATATTTCGGACACTGTTGCTTTAGCAGCAGGAGTCCATGCCTGAGGGGAGTTTAAATCTGAATTTCTTTTAAGATATCATATAAAGGCTGCATTACAGCAGGAGGAATGGGTGTGCGGGCCCTGAGCCATTGGATCTGTCCCACTAACTTTTGGAAGTGATTCGAGGTGGTTATCTTATCAAGCACTAGTTCAGGAATTTGATTGCTAATAAAGACAGCCTCCATATGAAGACCTAGGTATATGAGAGGGTAATTTTGTTGGACTTTGTCAGGGGCCACCACCAAACCATAATGAGCAAGTGTAGAGACGGTTTCTTTTACTAATCTTGCTAGTGTCTCATGACTGCTGGTGGCTAATAAAATATCGTCCATATAGTGAAGTATTGTGGCTTTAGGCCATTTGTCCCTGATAGGGTCCAGCACTCTTCCCACATAAGCCTGACATAAGGTGGGACTGCAGCACATTCCTTGGGGCAGGACCTTCCACTGATATCTTAAATATGGTCCTGCATTATTGGTAGTGGGTATGGTAAAGGCAAATCTCTTTCTATCTTCTGGGGATAATGGGATAGAGAAAAAACAATCTTGGATGTCTATGACTGTCACAGGCCATCCAGAAGGCACTAAATTAGGGGAGGGAAGGCCAGGCTGTAGGGTTCCCATGGGCTCTAGGGTGGTGTTAACAGCCCTGAGATCTATTAACATTCGAAATTTCCCTGATTTCTTTTTTATTACAAACACTGGGCTGTTCCAGGGGCTGGATGTGGGCTCAATGTGCCCCACCTGTAACTGGTGCTGCACTATATCACGTAAAGCCTGGGCTTTCTCTGCAGGGAGGGGCCATTGGGGTACCCAGACTGGGTTATTAGATCTCCATGTTAGAGGAGTGGGTCTGATACAAGAAAATTTTTGCTGTTGCCCAACGGCCCCAATTAAAAATCCTGCGGGGGTGGTATATAAACAGATGCACCACAAACCTTCAAAATATCCCTTCCCCATAAATTGTATCTCAAACCAGCAACCACTGGGGTCGATTTGGAAAATTCCCTTGCTGTAAAGGGGAAGTCCGAACCACCGGGTAAAAGTCGGAGATTGTCCTGATGCAGCCCTGAGGGCGTATTCTGAGGGGGTGGAGCTTCCATCTGGTAAGCTTGTTGAGGGGCCCTCCTTGCCCCGCCTCCCGACTGGCTTGCAGCATTCTTTAGCATAATGGCCAGATTTGTTACAATTGTAACAAATTGCCTTAGGGCAGGCTCCACCAGGTTTCTGGCTGCATTGTGCCTTGAACTGACCAGCTTTTCCGTATAGATAGTACAATTTAGTCTCTTTTGTTTTCAGCACTTCTGATAGTCCTCTCCAAGCCGCTGCCTGTAGGCGGGCCACGAAATCCGGGAAGGGTTTATCAGGACCTTTTTTAATCTTGGTCAGGGAGGGCCTTTGTTTCCCCAAAGCCTGAATCTTACTAAAAGCCCGTAGGGCACATTGGGAGACAGCTGCAAACGCTGTATTTAGTGCCTCTTTTAACTCCTTAAACTTCTTCCATTCTAAAGGGGCCCAGGTCCTCCCTCCGTCGGTTAAGTGTGGGGGAGGGGGCCGTCCCTCCGCGTGGCTTTCCTTGCTGCGGTTTCCTGCTCTCTCCCGGCTCCTGCCCTCCCGCTCCCGCCCCCCTGCCCGGCCTTGCTTTCTTTTTTCTTGCTTATTTTCCCATTCGCTGTTTCCAGTGTCCTCTGTCTCACTCCCTGAGTCTGTCTCACTCCTAGACTCTTCCTCACTACTGATTTCTGCTTCTTTCACTCTTTTATACACTTCTTTCCCTTGCACCTCCCAATCTGGGACCTTACCAAACAATTGTCCCTTCCTCCTTCCTTCGCCCTATCGGCTAAGGGTCTCGTCTCTCTTCCCGCGACCAGACCAGCTGGTCCACGGGGCCTCTGGCCTATTTCCTCCGCCCCACGTTGGGCGCCACTTATACTGGCCACACGCCGACCTTCTGCCGGCCGTATGCCAGTACCCGCTCCTCCTATAAGGAGCACACTACCAGAGTCGTACTCACACTCGAGTCTTCGGTACTCTGCCGGATAACCACACAGAGACGAGCCATTGGGAGGTGCCAACA
>NW_020951547.1:0-1166 GCF_900497805.2 Vombatus ursinus
ATTATGCCTTAAATATTATATTTTACCTAGTTTTCTTCTGTATAGACGTATTTTTAAAGCTTTAGAGGAAAACAAAGGTAATGTCACTTTGCAGCAGAAGAGATCAAGATTAGCCTATTAAAACTAATCCTGATTAGGGATGGAGCCAAGATGACAGAGTAAAAGCAGTGACTTGCTTGAACTCTCCCCTAAACCCGTCCAAATACCTAAAAAATGACTCTAAACAAAATTTGGAGCAGCAGAACCAATAAAAAGATAGAGTGAAAAATATTTCCAGCCCAAGACAACCTGAATGGTTGAAAGCAAAGGTCTATTACTCCAACCTGGGAGAGGAGCACAGTTCAGCATGGGCCAGGCAAACAAAGACAGGGCCCCCCAGCAAACCTGGAGCAGGCATCAGGGGACTGAATCACGGGAAGCTGTGGTGGCTTCCAGACTTCTCAACCCATAAATGCCAAAGCCAACTTAGAAGGTCAGTTAGAAAGGTCTGTCAGACCTGGGTGATAGAGGAGCATGGTTAGGCCCCAGTTCTCAGCCCTGGGGCAGCAGCTTCTGAAGTTCTTGGACAACAGACGGTACTTGCATAAACTGCTGATCAGAAAGGTATTGCAAGGATCTCTTTGCTGGTACTGAGGCAGTATTCTCTTGCTTTGCCCATGCTTGGATCTGGGTTGCAGTCCTGGGTGGTAGTCCTGGAGCTAGGAGGAGCACTGGTATTGTGGAGCTTGTGGCGGTGGTGGAGAGGGAGTCCTTCTTACAGCTTCAAGGCAGAAAAGTGCTTGTGGTCACTCATAGACCAGAGTACAGGCCAGGGAAGGAGTAAACACCTGTCCTTTGATTGTATCACCATGGAAGAACTGAACATTTACAGGTCCCTGGAAGCATCTCTGAAAACAGCTGCACAAAACACCTAAAGCTTGGGACAGTATACCCTCCACACTAGATGCAGAGCTGTTCCTTAACAAAGAGTTTAAAAGTCAAGTAATTGGCTGGGAACATGAGCAAACAATGGAAAAGCACGCAGAGTATAGATTCTTACTTTGGTGACAAAGAAGATAAAAACACACAACCAGAAGAAAACAACAGTCAAAGCTCCTACATCCAAATCTTCCAAAAATATGTGTGTGTGTGTGTGTGTGTGTGTGTGTGTGTGTGTGTGTGTGTGT
>NW_020951548.1:0-1165 GCF_900497805.2 Vombatus ursinus
ATTATGCCTTAAATATTATATTTTACCTAGTTTTCTTCTGTATAGACATATTTTTAAAGCTTTAGAGGAAAACAAAGGTAATGTCACTTTGCAGCAGAAGAGATCAAGATTAGCTTATTAAAACTAATCCTGATTAGGGATGGAGCCAAGATGACAGAGTAAAAGCAGTGACTTGCTTGAACTCTCCCCCAAACCCGTCCAAATACCTAAAAAATGACTCTAAACAAAATTTGGAGCAGCAGAACCAATAAAAAGATAGAGTGAAAAATATTTCCAGCCCAAGACAACCTGAATGGTTGAAAGCAAAGGTCTGTTACTCCAACCTGGGAGAGGAGCACAGTTCAGCATGAGCCAGGCAAACAAAGACAGGGCCCCCCAGCAAACCTGGAGCAGGCATCAGGGGACTGAATCACGGGAAGCTGTGGTGGCTTCCAGACTTCTCAACCCATAAATGCCAAAGCCAACTTAGAAGGTCAGTTAGAAAGGTCTGTCAGACCTGGGTGATAGAGGAGCATGGTTAGGCCCCAGTTCTCAGCCCTGGGGCAGCAGCTTCTGAAGTTCTTGGACAACAGACGGTACGTGCATTAACTGCTGATCAGAAAGGTATTGCAAGGATCTCTTTGCTGGTACTGAGGCAGTATTCTCTTGCTTTGCCCATGCTTGGATCTGGGTTGCAGTCCTGGGTGGTAGTCCTGGAGCTAGGAGGAGCACTGGTATTGTGGAGCTTGTGGCGGTGGTGGAGAGGGAGTCCTTCTTACAGCTTCAAGGCAGAAAAGTGCTTGTGGTCACTCATAGACCAGAGTACAGGCCAGGGAAGGAGTAAACACCTGTCCTTTGATTGTATCACCATGGAAGAACTGAACATTTACATGTCCCTGGAAGCATCTCTGAAAACAGCTGCACAAAACACCTAAAGCTTGGGACAGTATACCCTCCACACTAGATGCAGAGCTGTTCCTTAACAAAGAGTTTAAAAGTCAAGTAATTGGCTGGGAACATGAGCAAACAATGGAAAAGCACGCAGAGTATAGATTCTTACTTTGGTGACAAAGAAGATAAAAACACACAACCAGAAGAAAACAACAGTCAAAGCTCCTACATCCAAATCTTCCAAAAATATATGTGTGTGTGTGTGTGTGTGTGTGTGTGTGTGTGTGTGTGTGTG
>NW_020951549.1:0-3109 GCF_900497805.2 Vombatus ursinus
ATACATACATATAATTTTTTCCCTCCAACTACCCTAATACTGACAAAGGTCTCATGAGTTACAAATATCATCTTTCCATGCAGGAATGTAAACAGTTCAACTTTAATAAGTCTCTTATGATTCGCTCTTTCCTGTTTACCTCTTCATGTTCCACTTGAGTCTTGTATTGGAAAGTCAAATTTTCTATTCAGCTCTGGTCTTTTCATCAAGAATCCTTGAAAGTCCTCTATTTCACTGAATGACCATTTTTTACCCTGAAGGATTATACTCAGTTTTGCTGGGTAGGTGATTCTTGTTGGAATCCTATCTCCTTCGCCCTCTGGAATATTATATTTCATGCCCTGCGGTCCCTCAGTGTAGAATCTGCTAAATCTTGTGTTATCCTGATTGTGTTTCCACAATACTTGAATTGTTTCTTTCTGGCTGCTTGTAATATTTTCTCCTTGACCTGGGAACTCTGGAATTTGGCTACAATATTCCTAGTAGTTTTCCTTTGGGGATCTCTTTCAGGAGGAGATTGGTGGATTCTTTCAATTTCTATTTTGCCCTCTGGTTCTAAAATATCAGGGCAGTTTTCCTTGATCATTTCTTGAAAGATGATATCTAGGCCCTTTTTTTGATCGTGGCTTTCAGATAATCCAATAATTTTTAAATTCTCTCTCCTGGATCTATTTTCCAGGTCAGTTGTTTTTCCAATGAGATATTCCACATTGTTTTCTAACTTTTCATTCTTTTGTATTTGTTTTACAGTATCTTGATTTCTCATAAAGTCACTAGCTTCCAATTGCTCTGTTCTAATTTTTAAGGAAGTATTTTCTTCAGTAATCTTTTGGACTTCCTTTTCCATTTGGCCAATTTTGCTTTTTAAGGCATTCTTCTCCTCATTGGCTTTTTGGACCTCTTTTGCCATTTGGGTTACGCTATTTTGTAAGGTGTTATATTCTTCAGTATTTTTTTGAGTCTCCTTTAGCAAGCTGTTTACTTGTTTTTCATGATTTTCTTCCAAAACTCTCAGTTTTTCCTCTACTTCTCTTACTTGCTTTTCAAAATCCCATTTGAGCTCTTCCAAGGACTGGGACTGATTCATATCCTTCTTGGAGGCTTTGGATGTAGGAGCTTTGACTTTGTTGTCTTCTTCTGGTTATATGTTTTGATATTCTTTGTCACCAAAGTAAGATAACATAGTCTGACTCTTTTTGCACTGCTTATTCATGATCCCGGCCAATTATTTGAGTTTTAAACTCTTTGTTAAGGTAGAAGTCTACTTCCAATGTGGAGAATGTACTGTCTCAAGCTTCGGGGGTTTGTACAGCTGTTTTCAGAGATACTTCTAGGGACCTCTAAATTTTCAGTTCTTCCAAGGTGGTATGATAAGTGGCAAGGTGTTTCCTCTTCACGGCCACAAAAAGCTCCACCATGCCAGCAGTCCTCCTCGCCCTACGACCACCCCTCAGAACTGTGACCCAGATCCAAACATGGGCAAAGCAAGAGATTCCTGCCTCAGCCCTGGCAAAGAGATCCTTGCCATGCCCCTCTGATCAGCCACTCGATTCCCCCTCTATCTGTGGGTCAGAAGCTCAGGAGGCAGCTACTGCCCTGGGGGCAGCTGAGACCTCGCTTCTTCTCTCACTGCAGTCACAGACTTTTCCCACTGACCTTCAAAGTTGTCTTTGGCCTTCGTGGGTTGAGAAGTCTGGAAACTGCCACAGCTGCCCGCAATTCAGTCCTCTGAGGCCTGGCGCTGTGACCTGCACGCCCATGCCAAACTGTGTTCCTCTCCCAGCTCAGCGTGATATACCTTTCCAATCAGCCATCCAGGTTGTCTTGGGCTGGAAATTTGTTTTACTCTGTTTTTTGGTGGGTTTTGCTGCTTTAGAATTTGTTTGGAGCCATTTTTTGTAGATATTTGGAGGGGTTTGGGGGAGAGCTCTAGCAAGTCACTGCTTTCCCTCTGCCATCTTGGCTCCGCCCCCCAATTATGATTTTTAAGGAGTCATTTTCTTCCTTAAGATTCTGGATCCCCTTTCTAATTGGTTGATTTTCTTTTCATAATCTTTTTTTTTTCTTGGATTTTTTTTCCCTCAATCTCTCTCATTTGATTTTTAAAATCTTTTTCAAGTTCTTCCATGAATTGTTTTTGGGCAAGTGACCATTTGACCTTACTTTTTGGGGTAAAAGAGCATTTCTTTGATTCACTATCCTCCTCTGAAAAGGAACCCTGGTATTCTCTATTCCCATTGAAACTCTATGGTTTAATTCTTTCTCCTTTGCCTACACATTTTTTTTTTTTTGGTAATAGCCTAATTTTTTTTTTGTTAATACATTTATTTATTTTTAGTTTCCAACATTTACAAGATTTTGAGTTCCAAATTTTCACCCCATCTCACCCTATCCCCACCCCATGATGGCATGCATTCTAAATATCCCTTCGCCTAGTCTGCCTTCCCTTCTATCTCTCCGCCTCCTTCTCTTATCCCCTTCCCCTTCTATTTTCCTGTAGGGCAGGATGGATTTCTGTACCCCATTTCCTATATTATTTATTTCCCAGGTGTATGTGAAAACATTTTTTTAAACATGCATTTTTAAAACTTTGGGTTCCAAATTTTCTCTCTTCCTCCCTCCCCACCCACCCTTATTGAAAAGGCAAGCAACTCAATATAGGTTATATATGTGCAGTTATCCAAAACACTTCCATAGTAGACATACTGTGGAAAAGCTAATTCTATTTCCTTTAATTCTATCCCACTCCCCCATTTATTCTATTATTTCTTTTGATGTTGTCCCTCCTCAGAAGTATTTGCTTTGGATTACCCCCTTTCCCAATCTGCCCTCCTCCCTATCATCCCCCTAATCTCTTGTCCCTTTCCTACCCCCCATTTTCCTGTAGAGTAAGACAGATTTCCATAGCCAATTGAGTGTGTATGTTATTCCCTCCTTAAGTCAAATCCTATAAGAATAAGATTCACACAATCCCTCTCATTTTCTCCCGGTTCCTCTCACTGTAAGAGCTTTTTCTTTTCTGTTTTTTTTTTTTTGTGAGATAATTTACCCCATTCTACCTTTCCCTTTCTCCTTCTCCTAGTATAATTCTCTCTCACCCCTTAAGTTT
>NW_020951550.1:0-1330 GCF_900497805.2 Vombatus ursinus
TCTTTCTTTCTTTCTTTCTTTCTTTCTTTCTTTCTTTCTTTCTTTCTGTCTTTCTTTCGTTCTTTCTTTCTTTCTTTCTGTTTAGGCAATGGGGTTAAGTGACTTGCCCAGGGTCACACAGGTAGCAAGTGTCAAGTGTCTAAGGCCAGATTTGAACTCGGGTCCTCCTGACTCCAGGGCCAGTACTCTATTCACTGCACCACCTAGCTGCCCCCATGGCTCCTTTTTCATTCCAGTCATTCACCTAGCTCTGAATCCATCTCCCTGTACCAGCATTAAACCTGCATCTCCCCATCTTTTCTACAAGAATGACGTAAGAGACTTTGTTCAACACTCTATTAAATTCTAGCAAAATTACAAGTAAAGCGTTTCCCTGGCCTACTAGCCTGGTGGACCTATGAAAAAATGAAATGATGTTAATTAGGCCTTTTTTTCATAAAACTTTGGCTCTTTGTGACCACTTCTTGTTTCTAGACACTCAGTAGCTATCCCTCTAACAATACATTCTAGAATTTTGTCAACCACTTAAGAAAGTTAAATGAAAACTTCTATATGAAAATGGGAAGAAATTTGTCAACCAGTCCCTGAAGCTGTAAATCTCTTGCATCAAAGACTCTCTCTCTCTCTCTCTCTGTATATATATATGCTTATTATTGATTAAAATCAATGTTTTTGGAAGACAGAGATCATCTTTTTTATGTTTGCTTCACAAATGGAGGTATCATATGTCTGGTCCCAAAAGTTTTCACATGAGGCTGTGTAGGGAAGGGTGCATCACATTTATCCTGGAACCACACCAATCCATTACTGCAGATAGGGGTAGAAAATGCAAGCAATCATCATGAAAAACTGAAACTTTGGAGAGACAGATTGAGCCAAAAAGTCAACTCTCCCCACATCCCTCCATATTTTACCTCTCATTCCAGTATTAATTCTCATCCTCTCTTTCTGAGCCAGTGGAAGGCCTTGCTCATTCTGGCCAAAGGCTAGAGTAATAATAGCCCGCTAGCCCATCTCATATATACAAGATGCCCCAATGTATGAAGCACCAAGCCAAGGGCCTGGTGTGAAGGTAAACTTGCTTATTTCACTCATAAGGTGAACTTTGGAGTCTAGAGGTTGGCATAGGAGAATTGAATTCAATTGGAAGTTTGGGCAGATTTTAGCCCCTTTGTTCTTATATGAGCTCATGACCACCTCTGAAGGGGAGAAGTTATCGAAGCTCAGACAAGGCCAAAATCATGCATGGGATGATTCAGATGGTCTCATGACTTCCCTTTCTCTCTCCTTTGCTCCTTCAACCAAATTCAATGTTCAACAGGCACAAAGC
>NW_020951551.1:0-1358 GCF_900497805.2 Vombatus ursinus
CTTTCTTTCTTTCTTTCTTTCTTTCTTTCTTTCTTTCTTTCTTTCTTGCTTTCTTTCTTTCTTTCTTTCTTTCTGTTTAGGCAATGGGGTTAAGTGACTTGCCCAGGGTCACACAGGTAGCAAGTGTCTAAGGCCAGATTTGAACTCGGGTCCTCCTGACTCCAGGGCCAGTACTCTATTCACTGCACCACCTAGCTGCCCCCATGGCTCCTTTTTCATTCCAGTCATTCACCTAGCTCTGAATCCATCTCCCTGTACCAGCATTAAACCTGCATCTCCCCATCTTTTCTACAAGAATGACGTAAGAGACTTTGTTCAACACTCTATTAAATTCTAGCAAAATTACAAGTAAAGCGTTTCCCTGGCCTACTAGCCTAGTGGACCTATGAAAAAATGAAATGATGTTAATTAGGCCTTTTTTTCATAAAACTTTGGCTCTTTGTGACCACTTCTTGTTTCTAGACACTCAGTAGCTATCCCTCTAACAATACATTCTAGAATTTTGTCAACCACTTAAGAAAGTTAAATGAAAACTTCTATATGAAAATGGGAAGAAATTTGTCAACCAGTCCCTGAAGCTGTAAATCTCTTGCATCAAAGACTCTCTCTCTCTCTCTCTCTCTGTATGTGTATATATATGTGTGTGTGTGTATATATATATGTATATATATATGCTTATTATTGATTAAAATCAATGTTTTTGGAAGACAGAGATCATCTTTTTTATGTTTGATTCACAAATGGAGGTATCATATGTCTGGTCCCAAAAGCTTTCACATGAGGCTGTGTAGGGAAGGGTGCATCACATTTATCCTGGAACCACACCAATCCATTACTGCAGATAGGGGTAGAAAATGCAAGCAATCATCATGAAAAACCGAAACTTTGGAGAGACAGATTGAGCCAAAAAGTCAACTCTCCCCACATCCCTCCATATTTTACCTCTCATTCCAGTATTAATTCTCATCCTCTCTTTCTGAGCCAGTGGAAGGCCTTGCTCATTCTGGCCAAAGGCTAGAGTAGTAATAGCCCGCTAGCCCATCTCATATATACAAGATGCCCCAGTGTATGAAGCACCAAGCCAAGGGCCTGGTGTGAAGGTAAACTTGCTCATTTCACTCACAAGGTGAACTTTGGAGTCTAGAGGTTGGCATAGGAGAATAGAATTCAATTGGAAGTTTGGGCAGATTTTAGCCCCTGTGTTCTTATATGAGCTCATGACCACCTCTGAAGGGGAGAAGTTATCGAAGCTCAGGCAAGGCCAAAATCATGCATGGGATGATTCAGATGGTCTCATGACTTCCCTTTCTTTCTCCTTTGCTCCTTCAACCAAATTCAATGTTCAACAGGCACAAAGC
>NW_020951552.1:0-1510 GCF_900497805.2 Vombatus ursinus
AGGAGCATTTGCATATGGACATTTGAAGTCATGAGTTTTAGTCCTTTCTCTCTTCTTAGAGTTTGTTTTCTTTGAATTTCTGATTCTGTTGCTCTGATTCTCCATATATTGTGGCAGCTATGTGTTGTGATAGCTAGCTCAGAAGATAGTGAGCCATTTGATCACTGCTCCCTTCTTGAATGAATAGCCCTTTTGATAAGATTCACAGGACCCTAGGTAAATTATTCTTATCAGATCTTGCTATATCACAGGATTACAGAATCTTAGATTTTAAATGGAAGAGATCTTAAAGGTCATCAATCACCACACTTATATTTTATATTAAATAGAATGTGCACTTAACAATGTTTATTTGATAAATGAATGAATGTGTGATATGATAGGTATGAAGTCTCTAAAAAGACCTTTAATCAAACCATTTAAATTTGATTTCTTTTAGTCATTAAGGTTTTTTTTTTTAGTCTTTAAAGTTCTCCATATAAATGTAAAAAAATCTAAGGAGGATGAATACTTTAATTTGTTAACAACTGAATTTTTAGTAGTGATAAAAGGAAGTAAGGGGGGAGATGAGGTGAAGAAAAGTGAATAGAAGTAAAGAGACAGGAGGAATCTTTGTAGAAGTGTGTGTGTCTGTGTGTGTGTGTGTGTGTGTCTGTGTGTGTGTGTGTATGAGTGTGTGTGTGTGAGAGAGAAAGAGAGACAGAAAGAGAGACAGAGAGACAGAGACAGAGAGAGAGCACATGGTAGGAAAGGGAAGGAGGGACAGAGATAGGGACAGGGAGAGAGGGAGAGAAAGAAAGAGAGAAACTGAGAAAGAGAGATTGAGGAAGAAAAATAAAGAGACAGATGTCTAGTATCCCTCTGAGCCTTCCTTCATATATCTGTATGTGTCCATTATGTGTCCACAGAGAAGTTTTGTATGATAGTCCATTTTACCAAGAGTCCTGAGATCTTTGGTACAAAGAACTCTAAAAAGTTTAGTAGTAATCTATTGAATAATTTCAATGACAGCTTGAAAATGCTTTTTGAGCCATTTTCTGTTATCATGTTCTGTGCCTGTGAAAGAAATTATGGGACTCTGACAAGAAGATGCTGAAAGGGAGCATTGGGTGCTCATGAGGAGAAATATTGCCTACTTTCACACTGTGCTTGAGGCTGGACTTGAAGATGAGTAAGTGAGATTCTTAGATTTGGAATAAATAATCAATTATTTTTTTTCAAGTATCTTATTTTTTTTTCAAATATGTGTAAAAAATAACATTCTTTTTTTAATTTTGAGTTCCAAATTCTGTCCCTCCCTACCTCAACTTATCCCTCCCTGTGACAGTAAGCAATTTGATATAGGTTATACATGTGCAGACATGCAAAACATATTTCCATATTAGTCACATTTTTAAAGAAAACACAGAAGCAGAAGAATCAGAAGCAGAAGAAGCAGAAGAAGCAGAAGAAGCAGAAGAAGAAGAAGAAGAAGAAGAAGAAGAAGAAGAAGAAGAAGAAGAAGAAGAAG
>NW_020951553.1:0-1501 GCF_900497805.2 Vombatus ursinus
AGGAGCATTTGCATATGGACATTTGAAGTCATGAGTTTTAGTCCTTTCTCTCTTCTTAGAGTTTGTTTTCTTTGAATTTCTGATTCTGTTGCTCTGATTCTCCATATATTGTGGCAGCTATGTGTTGTGATAGCTAGCTCAGAAGATAGTGAGCCATTTGATCACTGCTCCCTTCTTGAATGAATAGCCCTTTTGATAAGATTCACAGGACCCTAGGTAAATTATTCTTATCAGATCTTGCTATATCACAGGATTACAGAATCTTAGATTTTAAATGGAAGAGATCTTAAAGGTCATCAATCACCACACTTATATTTTATATTAAATAGAATGTGCACTTAACAATGTTTATTTGATAAATGAATGAATGTGTGATATGATAGGTATGAAGTCTCTAAAAAGACCTTTAATCAAACCATTTAAATTTGATTTCTTTTAGTCATTAAGGTTTTTTTTTTTAGTCTTTAAAGTTCTCCATATAAATGTAAAAAAATCTAAGGAGGATGAATACTTTAATTTGTTAACAACTGAATTTTTAGTAGTGATAAAAGGAAGTAAGGGGGGAGATGAGGTGAAGAAAAGTGAATAGAAGTAAAGAGACAGGAGGAATCTTTGTAGAAGTGTGTGTGTCTGTGTGTGTGTGTGTGTGTGTCTGTGTGTGTGTGTGTATGAGTGTGTGTGTGTGAGAGAGAAAGAGAGACAGAAAGAGAGACAGAGAGACAGAGACAGAGAGAGAGCACATGGTAGGAAAGGGAAGGAGGGACAGAGATAGGGACAGGGAGAGAGGGAGAGAAAGAAAGAGAGAAACTGAGAAAGAGAGATTGAGGAAGAAAAATAAAGAGACAGATGTCTAGTATCCCTCTGAGCCTTCCTTCATATATCTGTATGTGTCCATTATGTGTCCACAGAGAAGTTTTGTATGATAGTCCATTTTACCAAGAGTCCTGAGATCTTTGGTACAAAGAACTCTAAAAAGTTTAGTAGTAATCTATTGAATAATTTCAATGACAGCTTGAAAATGCTTTTTGAGCCATTTTCTGTTATCATGTTCTGTGCCTGTGAAAGAAATTATGGGACTCTGACAAGAAGATGCTGAAAGGGAGCATTGGGTGCTCATGAGGAGAAATATTGCCTACTTTCACACTGTGCTTGAGGCTGGACTTGAAGATGAGTAAGTGAGATTCTTAGATTTGGAATAAATAATCAATTATTTTTTTTCAAGTATCTTATTTTTTTTTCAAATATGTGTAAAAAATAACATTCTTTTTTTAATTTTGAGTTCCAAATTCTGTCCCTCCCTACCTCAACTTATCCCTCCCTGTGACAGTAAGCAATTTGATATAGGTTATACATGTGCAGACATGCAAAACATATTTCCATATTAGTCACATTTTTAAAGAAAACACAGAAGCAGAAGAATCAGAAGCAGAAGAAGCAGAAGAAGCAGAAGAAGCAGAAGAAGAAGAAGAAGAAGAAGAAGAAGAAGAAGAAGAAGAAGAAG
>NW_020951554.1:0-1465 GCF_900497805.2 Vombatus ursinus
AGGAGCATTTGCATATGGACATTTGAAGTCATGAGTTTTAGTCCTTTATCTCTTCTTAGAGTTTGTTTTCTTTGAATTTCTGATTCTGTTGCTCTGATTCTCCATATATTGTGGCAGCTATGTGTTGTGATAGCTAGCTCAGAAGATAAAGTGAGCCATTTGATCACTGCTCCCTTCTTGAATGAATAGCCCTTTTGATAAGATTCACAGGACCCTAGGTAAATTATTTCTTATCAGATCTTGCTATATCACAGGATTACAGAATCTTAGATATTAAATGGAAGAGATCTTAAAGGTCATCAATCACCACACTTATATTTTATATTAAATAGAATGTGCACTTAACAATGTTTATTTGATAAATGAATGAATGTGTGATATGATAGGTATGAAGTCTCTAAAAAGACCTTTAATCAAACTATTTAAATTTGATTTCTTTTAGTCATTAAGGTTTTTTTTAGTCTTTAAAGTTCTCCATTTAAATGTAAAAAAAATCTAAGGAGGATGAATACTTTAATTTGTTAACAACTGAATTTTTAGTAGTGACAAAAGGAAGTAAGGGGGGAGTTGAGGTGAAGAAAAGTGAATAGAAGTAAAGAGACAGGAGGAATCTTTGTAGAAGTGTGTGTGTGTGTGTCTGTGTGTGTGTGTGAGTGTGTGTGTGAGAGAGAGACAGAGAGACAGAAAAAGAGACAGAGAGACAGAGACAGAGAGAGAGCACATGGTAGGAAGGAAAGGAGGGACAGAGATAGGGACAGGGAGAGAGGGAGAGAAAGAAAGAGAGAAACTGAGAAAGAGAGATTGAGGCAGAAAAATAAAGAGACAGATGTCTAGTGTCCCTCCGAGCCTTCCTTCATGTATCTGTATGTGTCCATTATGTGTCCACAGAGAAGTTTTGTATGATAGTCCATTTTACCAAGAGTCCTGAGATCTTTGGTACAAAGAACTCTAAAAAGTTTAGTAGTAATCTATTGAATAATTTCAAAGACAGCTTGAAAATGCTTTTTGAGCCATTTTCTGTTATCACGTTCTGTGCCTGTGAAAGAAATTAAGGGACTCTGACAAGAAGATGCTGAAAGGGAGCATTGGGTGCTCATGAGGAGAAATATTGCCTACTTTCACACTGTGCTTGAGGCTGGACTTGAAGATGAGTAAGTGAGATTCCTAGATTTGGAATAAATAATCAATTATTTTTTTTCAAGTATCTTATTTTTTTTCAAATATGTGTAAAAAATAACATTCTTTTTTTAATTTTGAGTTCCAAATTCTGTCCCTCCCTACCTCACCTTATCCCTCCCTGTGACAGTAAGCAATTTGATATAGGTTATACATGTGCAGACATGCAAAACATATTTCTATATTAGTCACATTTTTAAAGAAAACACAGAAGCAGAAGAATCAGAAGCAGAAGCAGAAGCAGAAGAAGAAGAAGAAGAAGAAGAAGAAGAAGAAGAAGAAGAAGAAG
>NW_020951555.1:0-7419 GCF_900497805.2 Vombatus ursinus
TAGCAAAATGTCCAAGAACATCTGCATATCTCTGGTCACTGCACCCTACATCTATAGCTTTGTCAATGGTCTGATACAAACCATCCTGATGCTCCGTCTATCCTTCTGTGGCCCTAATGAGATTAACCACTTCTACTGTGCTGACCCACCTCTCATGGTCCTCTCCTGCTCAGACACTTACATCAAGGAAACTGCCATGTTTATAGTTGCTGGTTCAAACCTCATCTGCTCTCTGACAATCATTCTCATCTCTTACATGTTCATTTTCATGGCCATCCTGCGCATCCGCTCAGCTGAGGGCCGGCGTAAAGCTTTCTCTACCTGTGGCTCACACCTGACAGCTGTCACTATCTTTTATGGGACTCTGTTTTGCATGCATCTAAGACCTCCCTCAGAGACATCTGTAGAACAAGGGAAAATTGTGGCAGTTTTCTATATTTTTCTGAGTCCTATGTTAAATCCCTTGATCTATAGTCTGAGAAATAAAGATGTAAAGGATTCTGTGAAGAGGATTGTCAAAAATAAATTCCAGGCTAAATAAGCCCACAATTTCCACCATTTCTGTGTTTCTCCAAGATTACATATAGATGGACCCAAATAAGTGTTTGCAGATTAATTGATATTAGTATTAATATGCAAAGAGGCAGCATGGTACACATCCAAAAGACATGTAATAACAAGGATTTTTTTAGTCCTTGTTAGCCATGGTTGGAGCAAATATGTAAACATATCTGTATTTGCGCACACACACACACACACATATATATATGTATATGTATATGTATATATATATGAACATATGCTCCATATTGAGACCATTTACTTCCTACACTCACTTTAAAAAGTTTTAATTGATATCTTTTTTTTATGCCAGTAATTTCTTGACATGGACTCCACAAGGATGAAGTATAGTACCTTCCCTTACAAAAAAGAAATCAAGAAAAACTGACACAATAACCATGTATTTGAATGTATGTATTATTCATTTATCTATAGTCCTCTCCTTCGCTATGTATCTTTGGGGAAGGAAATGTGTTTCCTCATTTGTTCTCTGGGACCAGGTTTGGACATTGGAATTAATCTGAGTTCAGACAGTAATGTGGTGCTGTCATTGACATTACTATACTCATTCTAATTGTTATCCTGGCTCCATTTTCTTTACTCTGCATCAGTTCACACTTATTTACGTTGTCCTGAATTTACATGTGTTTCATATGATACTGTACTATTCTATTATATTTGTATAGTACAACTTGTTCATCCACTCCGCAACTGATCAAAACCACAATATTTCCAATTTTTCTCCCTACTATTCAATGTGCTAGTATCCATATTTAGGGCATTTCTTTATTTTACACCCTTGAGGTATAAGATAGGACAAGTCACAGAATTAAAAGGTCAGAGGCTGTGAGTTGCTTAATACTATTTATTATGTAATTCTAAATTGTTTTACAAAATATTATATATACACATACATGTGACTGTATACATACATACATGTATATATGTATCTATACATGTATGTATACAGTCACATATGTGTATATATACATATATATGCCTTTTTAATATCCCTCAAACATTGCTTAGTTCCATTTTTTTATTACCTTTGCAAATTTAATGCGTACTTTTAATTAGTAAAAATAATTTTTCTTATTGGATATTCTAGTTATATTTTATAATGGAGGTTGGGTTGGGTAATTAAAATGATGGTATAGTCATAATTTAAAAATTTCCTTTTCAGACCACTACTTAAAATAAACAAAAAAACAAACAAAAAACCAACAACAACAAAAGTTAAGGCTGAAATCTGTGAGAAGAAACATGATCAAGTTTGCAGTAACTCACCATAAATATATCATCATAAACGATTCCAAATATATTCTCTATATCTAAGACAGGTCTAGGCACCGGAAATTAATGATAAACCACATTAAATTTATTAACTAAAAATAGCCCATTGTTCATTTGAGAATTGTCCAGCATTGTCACATGACACTCCCCACCAGTTTGCAGGGGAGAAGATATTTGCTTCTTTTTAGCCGTTCTTTAGGAGCTGAGTCTAGGACCCTAAGTAGTCATTCCAAGTTCTCCTTATACAGGGCGATCTTTGAAAAATGGTATAAACACAGAGCACCCTTAGTTAGACATTTTATATTTCCTGCATGAAAATGAGCTTGAAATACATAATTACTGCCTTTGAGAATTTGTCCAGGCCTTATATGGAATGACAGTTTGTTCACGATGGTGAACATTACACCAGGGGAATAATTTTCTTTTCTTTTTTCTTTTTTTTAATGTATCTTTAACTTAAACACAAAAAGATTAAAAAAAAAAGAACATTCCTATTTACACAGCACAGCATAAAAGGAGGATTAAATAGAAAACCATGAATTTCCATTTCACATTGTTTACTTTTTTGGAAACCCATGTAATAAATAGTACATATCATTTTCAAAGATACCCAGATCTTCCTTATAAGTTTATTTTTGTCCTGTGCTGTGAACTTTTTATTTTATCTCTGCCTCCCCACCCCACCCTAGAGCTGGCTACCATTAGACACAGAAATGTACATATGTATAAAACCATGCTGTACAGATTTCTAGTTATCAGTTCTTTCTCTAGATGTGGATAACATTTTCCTTCATTGGTCCTTTGTATCTGATTTGACTATTTACAATACTCAAAATGACTTAGTTGTTCAAAAAAGATGTTCTTAGAACAATATTGGTGTTACTGTATACAACATTCTCTTGGTTCTGCTCATTTCACTCTTCATTTTTTCATGTGAGTATTAAATGGTTTTCTAAAATCAACGAGCTCATCATTTTTATAACACAATAGTATTCCATCACAATCACATACCATAACTTGTTTAGTCATTCCCCGATTGAGTATCCCCCCAATTTCCAGTTCTTTGCTACCACAAAGAGAGCTTCTATGAATATATTAGAACACATAAGGTCCTTTCCTTTTGCCCTAATCACCTTGGGAAAGAGATCTAACAGTGATATTACTGGCTCAAAGTGTTATAATCCTTTGGGGATAATTCTAGGTTGCATTCCAAAATGGTGGGATCAGGTCCCAGGGAATCATTTTAAAGAGATTATTCAAATCTCTGAGTGTGCATGGTTTCCCTGTTAGATTTTAGTTGATAACCCTATTTAACAAAATGTATTATGCCTCAGCAGAAGACATTTCCTCATGCAAGAGTTCATACAATTATATGATAGATTTTTTCCCACATTTTTCAGTCCATCTGCTCAATCAACTAACAGGGCCTAAATGGCTCACTATTTCAGGTACCCGTTGAATTGGGTTTGTCTTAGAAGATTACCTTTTAAGATCTTTTCTGGAGTTATGATAATTTTATCTTCGTTTCTTTAACTTTTTAAGCTTAAGACAAAAAACAAACAAACAAACAAAAAAGTAGCCTGATTCTTCTCCTCATTCCAATCAGCTCTGCATATCACAGCCAGTTATCAGTGTATGTGATAGCTTATGTTTCATGAAAATAATAATATGCTATGACCCTAATCAGATCCCCTCACTTCAATGGTTTCTCATTGCTTGCAGAATATTGACCAAATGGCATCCTAACATTTCAGGCCCTTTACACGAGTTTGCATTTCTGATTTTTCCTTGGGAGATCCTCATTGTCAATATTCTCTCTTTGACCACCCAGTCCTTCAGTGGAGTGGGTAGGGTGAATGATGCTAGCTGCACTCCATCTCATTCCACTGCGAAAGAAGAACGCTCTCAGATCTACAAGTAGATGTCAATATGTTAATTAAAAGAGTCCTATTAAAGAGGAACCCATTGCTCCAGCAAAACTGTCTTTCTTGCAGTTCTCTGAAATACTATGTGCCTTCTAGCCCCCACATCTTTTCTCAAACCTCTCTATCCATAAAATGACCCTGAACATGCAGTAACAGACACAATCCATAGAGTTGGAATAGATCCCTGAAGAGATCTTATCCAACCCATATATGAACACGAAATCCCTCAGCAACATCCCTGATAAATGGCCAGTCATTTTTTTCTTGAAGACATTAAGTGAGGATGAAACCACTGCCTTCTGAGGAAACTTGTTCTATTGTTGGACAACTGTAATAGTTAGGAAAGTCTTCCCTATGTCATGCATAGGCTTCCTGTTTTCGAACTTCATATATAGTTCCCAGTTCTGCCCTCTGGGACCATGAAAAACAAGTCTTATGTCTCAACATCCCTTTCCTCCCACATAATAGCCCTTCAAACACCTGAAAATAACTATTACATCCCCATCTTCTCCAGGCTTCCTCCAATTATCAGTTTTCATTAATCAAAATTCTGTAAAGCCCAGGTAGGGTCTCCCTGCCCCCATCTAACATGAAGCCTTCTCTTATCATATAAGTTCATGGTGAGCTTGCCTTTTATTGAATTCCTGATTGGCACATCATCCACTTCTCTCCAACTAATAGTCTTACAGATGTTCTTGGAGATGTTGAGAGGTTAAGTGAAGTTATTTACCCAGGGTCACACAGTCAACATGTGTCAAAGGCACAAATTTGAACAGTGGGCTTCATAACTTCAAAGTCTGCTGACTATCCATTTTTCCCACGCTATCTCTTAGTACCAGTCTGCATTGGCAGAGCTAGTTTCCTCCCTGGGGAATCCCACAAATTGATGAAATCAACACATCACAGACCCCTCACAATTATATACTTCACTAGTATTTAACTAAAAATAAATGCAAATCAGTAAACAGATTAAGTATCTATTAAGTGTTATGTGCCAGAAATAAAAAAGACAAATAATTAAAGAGGAACGATAGTACAGAAGCAAGTGTGTGTGCTGGATTTGGAGTCAGAGAATCTGAATTCAAATCCTTGCTCTATTTTCTACTAGCTTTGTGACCTTTGACAAGTCAGTCTCTTTGGGCTTTAATTCTGTTGTTTTTGGGGTTTTTTTTTGGTAAAATGAGACAGGTTGGACTTAGTGGTCTCAAAGGTTGCTTCTTCACCTAAATCTATGACTTAATCTGATGAAATACTTCACCTTCCCTATTATTGAAGAGTCATTTCAGTCACATCCAACCTTTCATGACCCCATTTGGTATAATGACAAAGATACTGGAGTAGTTTGCCATTTAGTTCTCTAGTTCATTTTATAGATGAGGAACTGAGGCAGCAGGGTTAAATGAGTTGTCCAGGATCACGCAGCTAGTAAGTGTCTGAGGCCAGATTTGAACTCAGGAAGATAAGTCTTCCTTACTCCAGGCCTGACACTATCCACTGTGCCATCTAGCTTTCTTTAGTTAGCAACACCAATCAGTTAAGGATTGTCTACTGGGAAGAAGCACATGGTATAGTGGATAGAAATTTTGTCTAAGAATTAGCAAAACCTGGGTTCTGGGCTCACATCTAACATAATAGTCACTCAGTCTGTCAAGAAATATTTATTTAGCACCGACTATGTGCCAGCCACTTTGCTGGGAATAAAAATACAAATATAAACCAAGGCAGTCTCTGCCATCAAGGAGCTCACAATCTAATGGAAGAAGACATCATGCAAAAGGAAGCTGAAAAGTGGGAGGAGAGGTAGATACTTTGAATGAGGGCATGATGGAGAGGTACAAAGAAGTCCAAAAAGGGGTGTACTGGTAAAAAATGGGGAGAAGATGGTTTTGATGAAATGCGAGTACCAGGAAGATTCTGTTTTGCAGGATAATGAGATTTTGCAAGGATGAGTTTCCTGGGGAAAGAAGGCATGAGTATAAGGTCTGAAGAAGTTGGGTTATATGACCCTGGGCCAGTTATGCAACCTTTTTGTGCTCTAAGCAAGTCTCTTGGACAATCAGTTTCAGAGAATGTGAAAATTTACATTGGTAGAAGTTTTCTTACCAGTAAATTCCCTGAAACAAGAAAAATCACAATATCACTACTCGAGTCCCTATCATCAAAACAGGAAGCCACTGGAAGATGGGCTACATCAATCCCAAGCTTCATTCCAGGTGAGTTCCAGTCCAGTTGGGTCCTGATACTGTTCTGTAACCCACTGGAAAATTTCCCAGTATTCTAGTATTTTTATCTTCTTTCTCAAAGGGAAATATCTTGGGTTTTCCAGAGCCTTCTGTCTTCAGATTAGAAATTTCTCCTACTTGCTTTGTCTAAAATAAATAAATACAGCTGATTTGAGGGTGTAATTCATGCTGCTTAGTCTACATTATATTTTTTACAGCCTGCTCTAGGTGTGCAAATTCTCAGTCATAGCTCTGAAAGTACCTGGATATTTAAGTAGATGTACAGCTTTATCTCAATCTAGCAACTCAGATGGTTTTCTGTTATCTTATCATCATGATCAAATAACAGTCCTTCAGTGCCAGTATGAATGGACCAAGCTGACCTCAGATGTCTATAAAGCTGATCACTACCTCATGATCCTCCATCACAAAAAAACTAACAAAAAAACCAGTGTCAATACGACAGATATTCAAAATGGCAGCCAAGTGATCGAATTCATCCTTCTGGGCCTGACTGTGGGCCAGAGTTGCAACTCATCCTCTTCGTGGTGTTTCTGGTTGTCTACCTCATTACCTTGATAGGAAATCTTGGAATGATTACATTGATGAGAGTTAGCTCTCACCTGTACATGCCCATGTACTTCTTCCTTAGCCACCTTGCCTTTGTGGATGTCTGTTATTCCACTAATGTTATCTCTCTCATGCTGGCTCACTTCTTATCTGAGAAGAGAATCATTTCCTATGTTACTTGCTTGACCCAGCACCATTTATTCATTGCTGTGGTCATTACTGAGCACTTCATGTTGGCTGTGATCACCTATGACAACTACATGGCTATCTGCAGCCCCCTACTTTATAGCAACAAGATATCTATGAGCACTCGCTTCTGGTTGGTCAACATTCCTTATGTTCATGATTCCTTTGTAGGGACAGCACAAGTCACCTTGACATCTTGCCTGACCTTCTGTGGCCCTGACATCATCAACCATTTCTACTGTACTGACCCCCCTTTGCTGGTAGTGAGCTGTTCTAACACCTGTGTCAAGCAGACAGCCATGCTTATCTCTGCAGGCATGAACCTCTCAAGCTCCCTCTTGATCATTCTCGTCTCATACATTTTCATCTTCGCAGCTCTCCCATGATCCTCTCCAGCGAGGGGCAACACAAAGCCTCCTCCACTTGTGGCTCCCACTTGACAGCAGTCACCATGTTTTACGACACCCTCTTCTGCAAGTATGTGAGGTCTGCCACCAAACAGTCAGTGGAACAGAGCAAAATCATTGAGATGTTTTGTAACTTCCTCAGTCCCCTATTGAACCCCTTTATCTACAGTTTGGTGAACAATGATGTTAAAGTTGCCCTTAGGAGAACCTTTGGGAAAAACATGAAATAAATGAAAAGAAATAAAATGCCCACCA
>NW_020951556.1:0-2132 GCF_900497805.2 Vombatus ursinus
TAGCAAAATGTCCAAGAACATCTGCATATCTCTGGTCACTGCACCCTACATCTATAGCTTTGTCAATGGTCTGATACAAACCATCCTGATGCTCCGTCTATCCTTCTGTGGCCCTAATGAGATTAACCACTTCTACTGTGCTGACCCACCTCTCATGGTCCTCTCCTGCTCAGACACTTACATCAAGGAAACTGCCATGTTTATAGTTGCTGGTTCAAACCTCATCTGCTCTCTGACAATCATTCTCATCTCTTACATGTTCATTTTCATGGCCATCCTGCGCATCCGCTCAGCTGAGGGCCGGCGTAAAGCTTTCTCTACCTGTGGCTCACACCTGACAGCTGTCACTATCTTTTATGGGACTCTGTTTTGCATGCATCTAAGACCTCCCTCAGAGACATCTGTAGAACAAGGGAAAATTGTGGCAGTTTTCTATATTTTTCTGAGTCCTATGTTAAATCCCTTGATCTATAGTCTGAGAAATAAAGATGTAAAGGATTCTGTGAAGAGGATTGTCAAAAATAAATTCCAGGCTAAATAAGCCCACAATTTCCACCATTTCTGTGTTTCTCCAAGATTACATATAGATGGACCCAAATAAGTGTTTGCAGATTAATTGATATTAGTATTAATATGCAAAGAGGCAGCATGGTACACATCCAAAAGACATGTAATAACAAGGATTTTTTTAGTCCTTGTTAGCCATGGTTGGAGCAAATATGTAAACATATCTGTATTTGCGCACACACACACACACACATATATATATGTATATGTATATGTATATATATATGAACATATGCTCCATATTGAGACCATTTACTTCCTACACTCACTTTAAAAAGTTTTAATTGATATCTTTTTTTTATGCCAGTAATTTCTTGACATGGACTCCACAAGGATGAAGTATAGTACCTTCCCTTACAAAAAAGAAATCAAGAAAAACTGACACAATAACCATGTATTTGAATGTATGTATTATTCATTTATCTATAGTCCTCTCCTTCGCTATGTATCTTTGGGGAAGGAAATGTGTTTCCTCATTTGTTCTCTGGGACCAGGTTTGGACATTGGAATTAATCTGAGTTCAGACAGTAATGTGGTGCTGTCATTGACATTACTATACTCATTCTAATTGTTATCCTGGCTCCATTTTCTTTACTCTGCATCAGTTCACACTTATTTACGTTGTCCTGAATTTACATGTGTTTCATATGATACTGTACTATTCTATTATATTTGTATAGTACAACTTGTTCATCCACTCCGCAACTGATCAAAACCACAATATTTCCAATTTTTCTCCCTACTATTCAATGTGCTAGTATCCATATTTAGGGCATTTCTTTATTTTACACCCTTGAGGTATAAGATAGGACAAGTCACAGAATTAAAAGGTCAGAGGCTGTGAGTTGCTTAATACTATTTATTATGTAATTCTAAATTGTTTTACAAAATATTATATATACACATACATGTGACTGTATACATACATACATGTATATATGTATCTATACATGTATGTATACAGTCACATATGTGTATATATACATATATATGCCTTTTTAATATCCCTCAAACATTGCTTAGTTCCATTTTTTTATTACCTTTGCAAATTTAATGCGTACTTTTAATTAGTAAAAATAATTTTTCTTATTGGATATTCTAGTTATATTTTATAATGGAGGTTGGGTTGGGTAATTAAAATGATGGTATAGTCATAATTTAAAAATTTCCTTTTCAGACCACTACTTAAAATAAACAAAAAAACAAACAAAAAACCAACAACAACAAAAGTTAAGGCTGAAATCTGTGAGAAGAAACATGATCAAGTTTGCAGTAACTCACCATAAATATATCATCATAAACGATTCCAAATATATTCTCTATATCTAAGACAGGTCTAGGCACCGGAAATCAATGATAAACCACATTAAATTTATTAACTAAAAATAGCCCATTGTTCATTTGAGAATTGTCCAGCATTGTCACATGACACTCCCCACCAGTTTGCAGGGGAGAAGATATTTGCTTCTTTTTAGCAGTTCTTTAGGAGCTGAGTCTAGGACCCTAAGTAGTCATTCCAAGTTCTCCTCACACAGGGTGATCTTTGAAAAATGGTATAAACACAG
>NW_020951557.1:0-2141 GCF_900497805.2 Vombatus ursinus
ATGGCCTATGACCGTTACGTGGCTATCTGTAATCCACTGCTCTATAGCAGCAAAATGTCCAAGAACATCTGTATATCTCTGGTCACTGCACCCTACATCTATAGCTTTGTCAATGGTCTGATACAAACCATCCTGATGCTCCGTCTATCCTTCTGTGGCCCTAATGAGATTAACCACTTCTACTGTGCTGACCCACCTCTCATGGTCCTCTCCTGCTCAGACACTTACATCAAGGAAACTGCCATGTTTATAGTTGCTGGTTCAAACCTCACCTGTTCTCTGACAATCATTCTCATCTCTTACGTGTTCATTTTCGTGGCCATCCTGCGCATCCGCTCAGCTGAGGGCCGGCGTAAAGCTTTCTCTACCTGTGGCTCACACCTGACAGCTGTCACTATCTTTTATGGGACTCTGTTTTGCATGTATCTAAGACCTCCCTCAGAGACATCTGTAGAACAAGGGAAAATTGTGGCAGTTTTCTATATTTTTGTGAGTCCTGTGTTAAATCCCTTGATCTATAGTCTGAGAAATAAAGATGTAAAGGATGCTGTGAAGAGAATTGTCAAAAATAAATTCCAGGCTAAATAAGCCCACAATTTCCATCATATCTGTGTTTCTCCAAGATTACATATGGATGGTCCCTAATATGTGTTGGCAGATTAATTGATATTCATACTAGTATCCAAAGAGGCTGAATGGTACACATCCAAGAGACATGTAATAACAAGGATTTTTTAGTCCTTGTTAGCCATGGTTGGAGTATATATGTAAACATATTTGTACGTGTACACACACATTTTATAGATAGATAGATAGATAGATACAGATACATATATATGAATATATTGAGACCATATACTTCCTATACTCACTTTAAAAAGTTTTAATTGATATCTTTGTTTTATGGCAGTTATTTCTTGACATGTAGTCCAAAAGCATGGGGTTTAGTACCTTCCCTTACAAAAAAGAAATCAAGAAAAACAGAGAGGGTGACCATGTATTTGAATGCATGTATTATACATGTATCTATAGTCTTCTTTTTCACTATCTGTCTTGGGGGGAGGAAATATGTTTCATCATTTGTTCTCTGGGACCATGTTTGGACATTGGAATTAATCTGAGTTCAGACAGTCATGTGCTGTTCTCATTAACATTATTATATTCCAGCTTATCATTATCCTAGCTCTATTTTCTTTACTCGGCATCAGGTGGCAATTATTTACATTGTCCTGAACTCACATGTGTTTTGTACGATACTATACTATTCTATGATATTTGTATACTACAATTTGTTCATCCACCCCCCCCCCAACCGATCAAACCCACAATATTTCCAGCTTTTCTCCCTACCATACAATGTACTAGTATCCATATTTAGGGCATTTCTTTATTTTACACCCTTGAGGTATAAGATATGACAAGTCATGAAACCAAAAGGTCAGAGGCTGTGAGTTGCTAAATGCTACTTATTATGTAATTCTAAATTATTTTTAAAAATTATATATACATATATATATGCACATACATATGTAGGTGTATACATACGTACATATATATGTGTGTGCATATATATATATATATCCATACATATATATATATATATATGCCTTCTCAATGTCCCTCAAACATTCTTAGTTCCATGTTTTCATTATCTTTGCAAATTTAATGCATACTTTAAATTAGTAAAAATCATTTTTCCTATTGAATGTTCTAGTTATATTTTATAATGGAGGTTGGGTAATTAAAATGATGGTATAGTCATAATTCAAAGATTTTTTTTTCAGACCACTAGTTAAGAAAAAAAGTTAAGGCTGAAATCTGTGAGAAGAAACATGATGAAGTTTGCAGTAACTCATCATAAATATATCATCATAAAGGATTCCAAATACATTCTCCATATCTAAGACAGGTCTAGGCATCTGAAATCAATGATAAAGCCACATTAAATTTATTAACTAAGAATACCCCATTATTCATTTGAGAATTGTCCAGCATTGTCACATGACCCTCCTCACCAATTTGCAGGGGAGAAGGTATTTGCTTCTTTTTATCAGTTCTTTAGGAACTGAGTCTAGGACCTTAAGTAGTCATTCAAAGTTCTCCTCACACAGGGTGATCTTTGAAAAATGGTATAAACACAG
>NW_020951558.1:0-7963 GCF_900497805.2 Vombatus ursinus
CTTTGGGAAAAACATGAAATAAATGAAAAGAAATAAAATGCCCACCATATCATAATGAATGAATAGAAAGAAAGAAAATAAATTGCAAGGGGAATCTTACAAAATGCATGGGCTCTTTTCTAGGACACTGAAGTATATTGAAGAAGATCTCAATAAAAGTTGAATGCAACCACATGGTTGCACATAACAAGTATGGGGTAGTGGGAAGAGCAGTGGATGGAAACCCAGAGAACCTGGGTTTAAACGTCACCTTTCTCATTACTTGTGTGACCTTGATTATATCATGTAACCTCCCTGGGCCTCGGTTTTATCATCTTTAAAGTAAGAATATTGGACTAGATGTCTTCAAAAGGGTACTTCAATCTCTGAATATATCACCCTATTAATATCAGTACTGATGGTGATGGTTTCCTTTTGATTGGATAAAATGTGTCATTCTGTTAGACCATAGGGAAAAATATCCTTTGAAGATGGTGATTCTGTTTCCTTCTGAAGCTTTTTTAATTAATAAAAAGTAAGTATTCTAAGCATCTTTACTTTTGTATTGTGTAACTTGACATAGAAATATCTCCTTAAAACTTCGAGTTGGTCAGTGCTTACCTTGATCTTTGACAATGTTGAAATTTTTCAAATACCATTTGGAATGTAGGAACTTACTATAACTCTTTCATCACCCAACTCAGGAATCCTTCTTTGAAAACAGGCTTTCCAGCATGAGCTGGCAAAGAAGCACCTCTTTTAACTAAATTCCTGTACTTCCTCTCTTTGAAAGGCAGTGCAGGCACTAGAAATAGTACTTGACTTAAAATGAGAAGAGACCTGGATTAAAATGTCAGGTTTGGTATCTACTGGCTGTGTGACCTTGGGGGAATCACTTTATCTCTAGGAACCCTAATTTTATCATCTGTCAAATACATGTAATAAATAATTAATTACACTAACTAACTCACAAGGGTTTTGTGTACCTTAAGACACATAGTCATAATTTACATGTCCATATGGGTTATTACATGGTCGCATAAGTATCTGTTCTTAAAGACCCCACATGGTACATTCACATCATTCCCTGTGCTGCTGAGAAAGTTAGATATTACACTGAAAACATTTCAGAGTTATTTGTATACAAATGTGATGCGACTAAATCACCATTAGTAGGAAGTTTCATTTATTCTTCCAATTCTAATAAGGTATTGATATCACTCTATCATGTTTTAATTCACATTGCCCCCATGCCTGGAATGGAGTATTCTTTCTACCTCTTGTTTCAACTATCTTGCCTCTTACTTCACAAACAATTTCACATAATTTTAATAGCAGGTTTAGAGGTAGAGTCTGGTCAACAGAACCAGTGACACCATTCCCAGGACTCAATCCACTCAGCTTTGCAACTCCTACTCTGGTAGGTATGCTGTCCTGATTGATGAGTGCATGAAGACAATTCCCATAGCCTCCTATCACTAGCCAACCCTCATCAGATTTGAGATTCCTTGTGAGTTAGCTCCTAGACATTTATCCTGCTGGTATTTCTTCTCCCATTTACATCTCTTAAAACCATAATCAAAACAGACCCCTTAACTTCAGCTTAGATGAACAAACAAGTAAGGCCTATCTCTGTCCTATTAAAAACAAAAAATATTAAAAAAGTGTCCCATACTTTTCCGCGTTAGCCTCACAACATCAAAACCCATCCAGTGGATGGATCTATGGAGACCAGAGAAGACGAGCATTCCAATTCAATAGTTATTCATTACTCCCTCAATGGTTAGAAACCTCCCTCCACCTATGTTTTTATTCCTTTACTTAATCACTGGTGATTAGAAATAAATTTTCTTCATCCTCCTGTTTTTCTACCCCTATCCTCAATCTCTTTGATTTCCTACTCCATCTCTGCCTATCCCTTCCATGGTACCCTTTGAAATTCCTATGCTGTAATGAACCAATGTGCCTTCATTCAGGATATTTTCCTTTTATACTCCATCCGTTTACTTGTCCTCACAAACACCAGGCCTCTCCTAGATGACACTTCACTTCTGTCCATCATTCCAACCTTGGGTGTACCTTCTCTCATCATCTAACCGCATAACCTGATCCTTAGGAGAAATCAGGAACTTCTTCCTCCCTTTGCCAATGTCACTGACAGACCCACCCATTGCCACTATCATCCAATAGTCTGTTCTCCTTTGAATTTCATTCTACTAATCATTTTTTCACCCCTCCAGAGGTCACATCAGTACTTGGCCTCCAGGTCAGTCTCCTTTTTTGGCATGTAGAACATCTCATATCTTGGCTTCTTCTTAAATTTTAAATCAGTTGATTTTCCACACCCCTCCACGCACCCTGCAGTCTAGTCATACTTGAATGCTTGCTGTTACTCACCCATGAAATGCGATCTCTGTGTTTTGTACTCCCTGCTCACCATATTCAGAATGCTCTCTCTTCCAACCTCCAACTTCAGAATCTGACTTCCTTTAAGATTCAGATCAAGTGGGGCAGCTAGGTGGTGAGGTGGATAGGGCACCAGGCCGGGAAGTCAAATCTGGTCTCAACCAGACACTTAACACTTTACTAGCTGTATGACTGTAGGCCAGTCACTTAACCCCAACTGCCTCACAAATGTGTGTGTGTGCATAGATATATATAAATATATATATATACACATATATATCTATACACACACATACATATATGTACACACACATATATATGTATATGTGTGTATATATGTGTGTATATATATATATGTAAACACACACACACATATTTATTTATTTATTCAGAGCAAGTGGTACTTTCTCCTGGAGAATTTACTGTTTTCCCCAACTGAAAGCACTGCCTCCTTTATAGGTATTTTCCTTCTATTCTTTATGTATGTATGTGTACCTATATATACATACCTGTATATATGGATATACATACTATATATACATAGTCACACATGTATGAATTACATATTATATTTGTACAGTCTCTCCACATTGAATGTGAGTTCCTTCAGGGAAGGGAATATTTTTCTGTTGTTTCTTTGTATCCTCATGCTTAGCAAAGTGTCTGATAAATATTAATTGCTTAATGAATATTTGTTGATTAATTATTTGATTGACTGATTTCTCAAGGAGCTCAGTACCTGGCTCACTTTCTCCTCTCCTTCCCAACTCCTGTTCTTATAGTAGGGGACGCTTCACCAGTCCTATTGACACTCCTTCAAATACATTAATCCCCACATTTCCTAGTGTTCTCATATTCCACTCTATTCCAATTCAGCTATGCCCAGGTGTGGTTACACCCTGTATCCCTACACAGCCTCCCATCATTCCATCTCTCCAATGCCTCACCCCTATTAAACCTATTCTATACCCTTTTTCTCAACCTCCAGTCCCTTTCCCTTCACTACTTTTTCTGATCTGACTTCATTTTCCTACCTTTCCAATATAACTGTTACATGTCATCAATACAACACTATGTTTTTTCTGTTTTCACGTCACAATAACCACAACAACCAAAACTATTTATATAGGGTCAATTGTTATCCAGGCACCATGCTAAATGCCTTATAAATTTTATTTCATTTTATTCTCACAACAACCCTGGAAGCTAGTGGTTATCATTATTCCCATTTTTATAGACCTTTTGTTGCATCATCCACAGGAAAGCTGACTCATTTACGGGCCACTAGTTATTAGTTAAGAAAGAAAAAAAATGTGATCTTGGACTCCATGAGTTTCCATTCATTAGGAAAATCAAGGTTGATTCCTCTTGTGAATATCATGAACTAAGCAATCTCTCTGCTATGTCTTCATGGTTGGGGGGGTGGGGAAAAGAGGTTAATTGAACTCCAGGGATTCAGTCCCAAAGCGACAAGAGTCTCATAAACATCATTCAGTTGCCACCATGTTTCTATCTTCCCGAAAATATCTTTCTCCTTTTACAGGTAGGGTTGGAAATTCCATAGGCTCTGGAATTCAGAGTATATCATATACTCCTCTGCTTTCAGATTTAATTTGTTTTTGTTTGAGGTAGGAATTGTAGAATAGGAAGTGATGAGGAAAATCTAGGTGATGGGATTGTAATGGTTAAAACAACAAATCAGTGCATAACTGAAAGTATTCTCCAGAAAGACTTGGATTCCAATTTCCATCCGTACTGTACTAATTTTGTGTCCTTGGTAAAGGTACTTAATGTGTGAAATTTCACTTGCAAAATAGTGATTCTAATTCTTCCTCACTCAATAGTTATAAAGAAATCACTATAAGCTTCAAGTTCTATACAAATATAAATGATTATTCTTCAGTAGGACAGAAAAAAAAAGATTTCATTGCAAGTTAGAATAAAGGGGGGGAAATTTAGGCTTTTCCTAAAAGAGCATTTCTAATACTTCTGTCATTAATTAGACATAGGATCCTGGGGAAGTCATTTCACAACTGTGGACCTTTGTCTCCTTATATGTAAGAAGAGGGAGCTGAACTAAAGTTTATCTAAGATCAGGCACATTCAATTCAACAAGCATCTACTGAATTAGTGACATTTGTCAGACACTGTGCTAAAACAGAAATTGAAAAATCCCAATCCTCAAGGAGTAAAGGAGTATGTATGTATGTATATATACTATATATAATATATATGTGTGTGTGTGTATGTGTATCTATGTATGTATGTGTATCTATGTATGTATGTGTATATATATTCTACTAGAAGAAATCTACATATACACATTTAAGTATATACAAAACATAGAGAAAAGGAAAACAAATCAATGTTGAGGAGAGCTGGAATAATTAGAACTGAGGAGACCAGGAATGGCCTCCTGCAGCAGGAAGGGGCAGCAGATCTGTATTTTGAAGGCAGAGGTAGGGAGGGAGAGATTCCTAGGTTCAGAGATAATCCAAGACAAAGTAATGGAAATGGTGGATGGAACAGCACTTCAAGTTATAGGGAATAATGAACCACTCATTTGCTATGTACCAGGCAGGGACTGCCCAAAGCACTGAGGAAACAAGCAAAAAAAAAAAGACAAAAAGACAGTCCCTGCTCTCAAGGAGTTCTCAGAAGTTCTCAAGAAATTCTAATGAGGTAGACAACTTGAAAAGAACTATGTATGAACAAGTTATATATAAATAAATTGAAAATAAACAGAGGGAAAGTATTACCTATAAGTGCTAGTGCCTTGGGAATTGGGAAGGCTTCCTTTAGAAATAGAGATTTTAGCTTGAATTTGAAGGAAACTAGAGAAGCCAGGAAGTAGAGATGAGGATGGTGAGCATTCTACACAAGGAGGATGAGTAGTGAATGTGTGTGGAGGGGCAGCTGGTGGGCGCAGTGGATAAGCTCTGGCCTTGGAGTCAGGAGGACCTGAGTTAAAATCCAGCCTCGGACACATGGCACTTACTAATTGTGTAACCCTGAGCAAGTTACTTAACTCTGACCGCCTCACGAAATGGCAAAAAAAAAAAGTCTGTGGAGACGAGATCGCATGTCTTGTTCTAAGAGGAGCAAGATCAGTGTAGTTGCATTGCAAAGTATGTGTAGACGAATAAGGTGTAAACAAACTGGCAAGGTAGGAGGGAGATAGCTTATAAAGGACTTTGAATGCAAACAGAGGATTTTATATTTGATCTTGGAGCTGAAGAGAACTACCGGAATTTACTGAATGGGTTGGTTGGGGGCAGAGTGACAAGCTCAGACCTGAGCTCCAAGAAGATCCATTCGACAGCTGAGTAGAGGATAGACTATAATAGGGAGAGGCCTGAGGTAAGAAGACCAACCAGAAGGCTATTGAACTACCCCATGCATGGGGTAATGAAGGCCTGTACCAGGGAGTGCAATGTCACAATAGAAAAGGGAACAAATATGAGAGATGGTATGGAGTTTTAAATTGAGATGACTTGGCAACAGGTGACAAGTGAATTATAAGCCTGGGTGACTGTTTCCTCAACAGGATTAGGGAAGTTTAAAGCAGAGGGGTTTGGAGGAAAGATAATTACTTTTCGACACGTGGAGTTTAGTATGTCCAACGTGAGCAATACTCAATTGGAAATGCAAGACTAGAGGTCAAAAGAGATGTTAGGACTGGATAAGTAGATTTGAGAAATATTAATAGCATCCATTGGAGCTGATGAGGTCACCAAATCAATAACAGTTTGGAGAAGAGGGCCCAGGACCAAGCCCTGGATAATACCCAAAACTGGCCAGTGTGGCCTGGACAAAGGTGTAGCAAAGGACACTGAAAAGTAATATTCAGACAAGGAGAAGGAGAACTAGGAAAGAGTGGTGACACACACATCGCGAGAAAAGCCTGCAGAGAAGTCAGTGAAGAGGAAGATGCAAAAAAGGCCACGAAATATGCCTGTTAAGTGATCATTGGCAACTTTGGAGAGAACAATTTTGGTTGAATGATGAGGTTGGACATTAGAGTGCAGGGAGCTAAGAACAGAGTGAAAGGAAAAGAAGAGGCATTGATTGTAGACAGCTTTCTCAAGGAATTTTGCTATAAAATAGAGGAACGATATGAGATAATCCTAACAGACCTATAGCACATTAGCATATGCTTATTTTCAACAATTTGGAGAAAAATTAATTTTCCCCAAAGCACACTCTCTAAAGTCTTTTTTTGTTTTGTTTTGTTTTGTTTTGTTTTGCAGGGGGAGGGAGGAGTTTCATTTACTCAGATAGCATACACCCAACTGGGTAATTTCAGCCAAAGATGATGACTAAATATGAACGATAAGCCAAATTTCTATACTAATGGAGGTGAATGAAGAAGAAGGTAAACAAGGACATATTACTTATTTTTAAAGAAATACTTTCTGGGTTTTTCTGCAGATTTGTATTTTTATTTGTGTTCTGTTAAGATTCTTGTTAGACTCACAGTACAGCTCTAAATATCCTAGAATGAGTCGAAGCCATTGAGGAAAGTCAAGTGCAACCACAACAGAAAAATTAGGCTGCGTGTGTGTCTATGTGTGTGCTGTGTAGGCATAGATCACTCACCATATTTGCAGATGACATAACGTGAAGGAATAGCAAACACATTAGATGACTCAGTCAGCATCCAGAGATTCTGGCAGGTTAGATGGATCATTGAGTGTAAATCTTATTAGATGATTCCATTGGAGTAAATGTGAATTTTTAAACTTGGGTTCAAAAAAATAAAATTCACAAGTACAGGGTGAAAGGCATGATTACACAGCAGTTGCTCTGTAAAAGACCTAGAGATTTGGGCAGTCTGCAAGGTCAGTGTGAGTCAGGAGGGAGTGTGGCAGCCAAAAAGGCTCAAGTCTCAAGACTTTGCACTTTGTGCTATTGTCCAGTGCAAAGCTGCTCATGGAAATGGTCAAAATTCACATTTACACGGTTTTAATATTTGCAAATTAATTTGCATCCATTATCTCCATTGATCGTCAGTACATTCCCATGCAATAGGTGATATTAATCCCTTGTCATTTTACTATGGGGAAAAAAGTGCAGAACAATTAAGTGTTCGACCCAGGTTCACAGAGCTTTTGTGTCTGAGTCACAACAAGATCTCAGAAGTCCCTGACTCCAAGTCTAGGACTCAATCCCATAGCCTTAAAACATTGAATCTGTGACTTTATTGGTGTAAACAGCAGTCAGGTATTTTACATTTCATTAAGAGATGTGTAACTTAGTCGAACAAGTTGTGGTATATGATTGTGATGGAATAGTACTGCACGGCAAGAAAGGAAATAATGGAGAGAGAAATGAACAGAACCAAGAGAACATTGCATACAGTAGCAGCAACTTTGTTTTAAGAATGACTTTGAGCGAATAAGTTATTTTGACTATTATAAATACCCAAATTAACTATAAAGGACATGTGAAGAAAGGCATTATCTGCATCCAAAGAAAGAACTCATAAAGAGAAGTATGTATAGAATAATTTTATACACACACATATTATATATATGTATATATAATATATTATAGATACACACACACACATATATAT
>NW_020951558.1:8063-9439 GCF_900497805.2 Vombatus ursinus
ACACATACATACACACCTATTTGTGTCTAATGGTAGCCATCTCTACAGTGGGGGACGATGGAAGAAAAGAAGAAATTTACAAGATAATTTTGTTGTATATTTGAAAGAGATAGCAAGTTGCATATACTAGGTTTGCATTTTCAATTGAGTGAAAGGATGTCACAAGGAAGGAAATTTAGACTATTTGGCTTGGAAATATTTAAGACTGACATGACGATACATTTTCTAACAATTGGAGGTGTTCTACACTGGAATGGGCTACCTCTAGAAGTGGAATTTCCCTACTTTTGAAGGTCTTTAAGCCAAGATTGGATGATCACTTGTCAGGTATATTAGAGTAGGAATTGCTTTTGGTTTGGGATTGGGTCAGATGGCCTCTGAGGTCCCTTTCAATTATCAAATTCTATAATACTGTGATTCTATACTTCCTCTTCCAAATGACAACCCTTTTGATACTTGAAGACAGCCATCTTTTTCCTCTTTTCTTCTCAAGGCTAAAAATCCCCAGTTCTTTCAATTGATCCTCACATGGAAAGATCTTGAGGCCATTCACCATTTTGAGGTCTCTTTTCTGCATGCTTTCTAGCTCAACAACATCCTTTATAAAAATGTGACACCCAGAACCAAAGGCAATCCTGTGACATTGCCAGGAGATAGTACAGTGGTCATATCACTTCTCTAGTCCTTGGCACTTTGAGTCTATTCATGCAGTTTAAAAAAGAATATTCCCTTTTTAGCTGCTGTGAACACAAGTTAATTCATTGTGAATTTCAAGGTCATTAGGATGTTGAGTTCCAGAATAAATCAAATGCTTCCAAATACCCAGGGAATGTTTGTTATTCCAGGTCTCTATGGGCCATGTTTAGGAGAGCACAGAAGAAGAGGGTGTGGCAGACATGTGAAAGTAAAGGATAATACTTAATGGGAAATGGTCATGTTTATCTTCTCTTTTTCCCTTCTTAGGTATCAATTAAACAAAATGTCCAAGATAAACCATACCATGGTGACTGAGTTCATTCTCTTGGGACTGACTGCGCAACCTGAGTTGCAGCCTTTCCTCTTTCTAATATTTTTAGTGGTCTACCTCATCACTATAGTGGGGAATGTAGGAATGATCGCATTGATCAGGAGTGACCCCAAACTTCACACTCCCATGTACTTTTTCCTCAGCCACTTGTCATTTGTGGATCTTTGTTATTCCACCAATGTCACACCTCAGATGCTGGTCAATTTTTTGTCTCAAAGAAAAACCATTTCCTTTGTAGGCTGCATCATACAATTTCACTTTTTCATTGCTTTGGTTATGACAGATTATTACATGCTCACAGTTATGGCCTATGACCGTTACGTGGCTATCTGTAATCCACTGCTCTATA
>NW_020951559.1:0-2850 GCF_900497805.2 Vombatus ursinus
TCCTTCCTTCCTTCCTTCCTTCCTTCCTTCCTTCCTTCCTTCCTTCCGTCCTTCCTTCCAACATTCCTATTAATAATCATCATAAAATGTCGTTAAAATTGACCACTTTAGGTTTTGTGAACTCTATACATCCTTTAACTTTCACTTTTCATTTGGGGTAAAATCAAGTCATTAATAGGTTTTAGAATGGGAGAACTGGCAGAATCAGATAGGCATTCAATGGATTTGAAGAGATTGTCTATTCTGTGTGCAGTGCTGGACTCATGGTGGGTGGGTGGGTGAGGGAGGTGGGGGAGATACACATCTAATCCTTGTGGTGGGTAAAAGATGAAATGATTGAGGAAACAAGTGTTTGAATTTCTGAGCATTTAGATTTATTAAGCAATACATGCCAATTACCTAATAAATCAGAACTAGTGACCTTCATCAGCTTAGGACTAGAACCCTGAATACAGGGAGACAGACTTTTATATATTAAAAACAATTAATCAAATAAAGCCAATTATTTAAAAGAAAATAATTAACCAGGATACAACATTAGGTAACCTGATTTCTAAATGGAAGAAAGATTAGGGACTTTCCAAATTGAAAGGGAGAGAGTGAACAGGTACAATTCCCTAAATTCAGAAAAAGAGGTATCCTCCCTTCAAGTATCCGTAAACAATCAAAGGAACAAGGAAACAATAACTGATTGATCAGTATGGGGCTAGTTTTCAGATAACACATGTGGGTTGTTTGAGGTATATAATTGTGAGAAAATTCCTTGAATTATTCTTTGGATCTGACTCAGTTTCTGGTCAGCATAACCTAGGTTCTTAGTTAAGGGTCTCTAAGCAGCAAGTAGAGGTAGTCCAGCTTCCCAGGAATGCAGGGACAGGTTTGAACAATACAATAAGATTTTCTCCCAATTACTACAATTGAATAGTCTTCTCACAAGACAAAAATTGGACTAGGCCCATAATTGAGTAGAAAGGGAACTGAGCTAGCTCCATGATTGAGTCACAAGATGGAGCCAGTGCAGTTCACTCAATTCCTACAATGAACCACTTATTGTCTCAATCCCCTCAATTCCTTCAGTTTCCTCACCTTGACCTCAAAAAGCTGATATTCTAGGTGGGGATACAAGCTATCTATATAGACATGTGAATCTTCACCATGGGGAGATAGCTTTGGAAATGTGTGAGCTCACTTTCACATTAGCTGAACCTGTGTAATAATGCACTTACTCATCTCTCAGCTGCCAGTTTCCTCTCTTCAATCCATCTTTCACACTCTGCTAAAACAATTTGATTTTCTTCCACCAATTAGTCTGGGTATCGTCTTAGTCACATTCCAATTTCTATCATACCTATTGGTATGTTTCTTCAACTTTCCCAGTAAGAGGCAACCTCCTTAAGGATTGTTAACTTCATAATAAAAAATAAAAAAATCCCAAAATCTAGCCATTCATTCAGTTATTTTGTCTACACAACACCCAACATTCAGATGTTTCATCACATAGGTCCTGTACTAAGCCCTGGGGATACAAAGAGAGGGAGAAGGGAATCCCTCCCCTCAGGGAGCTCACAATCTAATGAAGAAAACAAGCATAGATCATAGGTCTAATTCATAATACTATTATGATAATCATAGTTGTTTGGATTCCACAGAAAGCAGCCTAAGAATGGTCAAAGGGGTGGTATAAACAAGTATGCTTGGGTTGTCGCCTTCACTTCTGAAACACAATATGCTTTCTACTTTGAGAAGTAGTAGAAATAAGGAATCTAAGAGAGAATAAATATTGGTTATTGTCAGATATAAATGAATATGCCCGTGATAACCATAATAAGGATAAGGATTGGACTGAGGAGTCTCCTCATCTGGGAATTCTCTATACTGATAGTCAATCAATAGGCACTTATTAAGTGCCTACTATTTTCCCGGTAGTATGCTAAAGGCTGGGGATACAAAGAAAAGTAAAAGGCAGTCCTTGCAATCAAGGACCTCATCATCTAATGGGGGAGACAATAAGCACAAATCATTGGTCCAGTTCATCATCCCGTTATGATGGTCATGGTTCATTCATTCATGTTCAGCATTTATTTGATGCCTATGGTGAACAAAACATTGGACGAGGCATTGTAGAAGATTAAAAGTTTAGATAACACATGATTCTTACCCTCATGGAGCTTACAGCCTGGTAGGAAAATGAGGCAAAAACACAGATAACTATAATCTATAATTTTTACTGCAGGATAAGTGCAAAAGAGAGGTCCAAAACAAAGTGCTTTCTGAGGTCCAGGGAAAAGATTGTTACTGATTGAGGAGACTGGGGAGGCTTCAGGGAAGACACATTTTTTAAGGTCAGTTTTAAAGTTTCAAGAAGCAGCATTAAGATAAGTGCGAGCAATCAGCTTCTTGGCAGTTTTTGATTTATGTCACCATTTGTGCTTTCCTGGAAAGGAACAGGAATCTTGGATGCTGCTCTAATGTTACCTCCTTCTTGAAGCCCATTGATGTTCTAGTCTGCATCATCTTTTAAAAAAAATTATGTGTATATCTAACTCCCATTGCATCCAAGGCCATCTTCATTCATCATGATCAATATCTTGCCACTGGACCCAGATGGCTCCAGAGCAGAAAGTGAGGATGATGACTTTGCACAACCCTCCCTCACTTATATCCAATTCACTTACATGTCATGGCATCACCTTCCTTATGTCATGGTCCTTTTTGAGAATGAAGACAAACAACAACCTCTGTGAGTAGTAGTAAGAGCTGCTGCACTGGGGACCCAACTGGAATTGGCCAGTTGGGCAACAAACCTCCTTCCTTCCTTCCTTCCTTCCTTCCTTCCTTCCTTCCTTCCTT
>NW_020951560.1:0-1337 GCF_900497805.2 Vombatus ursinus
CTTTAACCGATTGGTGTTGGATATGCGTTTTTCTATTTTACTTGATAGGGAAAAAAATTGGCCTTCATCTTCTAGATTAAGTGCAGTATATCATATACTTCTACTTACAAGTCTTTATATAATTGGTGAGATTAGTTTTGAAAGAAGTAAGAGACATATAGCCATGAAAATAGCAGGTGGGTGATCTGATCTCCAGGCAGCTTCCAGGTTCGTAGTTATATAGTGAGTGAAACATACACACATACACACACACATATGTATATATATATATCTGTATATGTTTATGTGTGTATTATAGGTAATTAAATGTGTGTATGTGTATATTTATATGTATGTATATATATATACTTATATACACACATGAATATTAAATCACATTTGGAATCGAGAGCATTAGTTTTTTATTGTATTCAGTATTCCTAGTCACATACTAGTCAATTAATATATATGTTTGTTAAATTGAATTGAGTTGAAATCACTGCAAGTTTCTGACCGTTTATCTTTGTGGTATCCAAACTCAGCAACCATTTCTTTAAAATGCCAACATTCTACTTGAAGAGCAGTGATGTCATCACTTAGAAACCTTATCTTGCAAATGTCAACATCCTATGGGCACAGCAGGGCAGCCATTTCATGAGAGAGGATCCATCAACTGATTGTTGTTGGATTTGCACTTTTACTGGATAGGGTAAAAAATTGGCCTTCATCTTCTAGATAATGTGCAGTACATCATGTAGTTCTACTTGCAAGTCTTTATTTAATTTGTGAGAATAGTTTAGAAAAAAGTAAGAGACAAATAGCCATCAAAATTGCAGCTGGGGGATCTCAATTCCCAGCAGCTTCTAGGTTCTTATTTTTATAGTAAGTCAAACATACACACATACATACACACACACGCACATATATATATATATGTATATGTGTGTATTATAAATAATTATATATTTTATGTGTATATTTATATATATACATATATACACACATGAATATTAAATCATATTTGGAATCCAGAGCATTAGTTTTTTATTGTATTCAGTATTCCTGGTCTCATATTAGAAAGTTAACATATATGTTTGTTAAAGTGAATTGAATTGAAATCACTGCAGGTTTCTGACCGTTGATCTTTGTGGTATCCACACTCAACAAACATTTCTTTAAAATGTCAACATTCTACTGGAAGAGTAGTGATGTCATCACTTAGTAAGACTCTCTTGCAAATGTCAACATCCTACTGGCACAGGAGGGCAGCCATTTCATAAGAGAGGATTCTTTAACCGATTGGTGTTGGATATGCGTTTTTCTATTTTACTTGATAGGGAAAAAAATTGGCCTTCATC
>NW_020951561.1:0-10722 GCF_900497805.2 Vombatus ursinus
CAGAGAAATTCCCAGGGGGAGGGCTGAGGAAGGACTGAGTGACTGAGGAGCTCAGTAACTTTTACGTGGTTCTCCAGGGAAGGTAGGTCTGTAATTCAGGCAGTCCTATTCATTCCTTTGGGCTGGCTCATGGGTGTGTGACCTTGGGACAGGCCTTCTAGCCTCAGGTTTCTGCCACCCACTTTCCCCTTTCATAAGGAAAAAGCACCTCTGCCCCTCCTTCCTTTCTTAAGGCACAAAATTGGAGGGCAAGACAGGTTTTGGAAAGATCTGAAGGAGGGAGAGTGGAAGGAAGCTTTTAAAAGTGTACAAGTGTGTGACAGCAGGGTGGGGTCCAAAAGAGGGCAAGTGGTTCATTTACCAAAGACAGTTAAATTGAATTTCTGAATATGTATGTCTCCTGAGACTGATGATATGTGAATTTCATAACATCCACTGTCTTCAGAGGTCACATCCATTAACATCAGAGACTTATCATCAGGGGCAGACAGCCGCCCCTCATACTCCTTCTGGGGAATGATCCAGCTTGGCCTGCTCTTCCCTGGAGAGATGGCGAGTAGGAGCAGATCCTTAGATACAAAATACCATTTAATCCTCTGGGTCTCATTTCCGACTTTTGGGTCTAGATGGAGCAGAACATCCTCTCCCCGGTTCCTGTTCAGAGACGACACCCCTTCTGAGATGAAGTTGCCTGTGACAAGATGGAAACAAGAGTCATAAGGGCACAGGAAAGGTGGCCTTTTACTTACCTGAGGGAATAAAAAATGGAGAAAGGTCCTGAGGAAGGACCTGCATGTACCACAGGCCTCTCAGAGGCATTATAAAATAAAAGTCCTTGTGTTTCTCTCCAATCTGACTCTTCTCCAGGCCTCCCTCCTTCTGTTGAGGAGCCCACCATGAGCCCAGTCCCCCAGGTAGGGAGCCTTAGCTTCAGCCTTGACATTCCCTCTCCTGCCGTCCATGGCTTAAGTGGTCACCAACTCCTGTCTCTTCTCCCACTTCAGCCTCTCTCCTACATAATCCATTCTTGCTCACGTGGCTTCCCTTGGCCAGGTTCTCAGCACCTCTACCTGGACTATTGTCATAGCCTCTTAATTCATCTCCCTGCTTCTATTCTCTCTTCTTTCTCCAATCCATCCTCCCCTGAGCTGACAAAGTAATCAAGGCACAGTCCTGCCCATTCCCTTCCCTGGCTCCAAAACACCCAGGGTTGGGAGATGGGCGGAGAAGGTTTGGTTGCTTCCAGGAGGAGCATATTACCTCCTGAGTCTCCACAATCTGATCCCTTTCCAGACTTCTCCTGTTCTTTCTTCCTCTTTATACATTTCTCATTCCACACAAAATGACTCTTAGCTCCTCCCAAAGTCTTCATTCCACTTCCCATTTCGGTCTTTCCTCAGGCCCAACAGCACACCTGGCTTGCATCTATCTGAACCCTTTGTTTTGTTGTTCAGTTGTTTGTTCTGTCTGACTCTTCCTGACCCCATCTGGGGTTTTCTTGGCAGAGAGACTGGAGTGGTTTTTACCATTTCCTTCTCCAGCTCATTTTACAGATGAGGAAACTGAGGCAAACAGGGTTAAGTGACTTGCCCAGGGTCACACAGCTAGTAAGTGTCTGAGGCTGGATTTGACCTCAGGAAGATGAATCTGCCTCACTTGAGGCCCAGTACTCTGGGCACTATGGCGCCACCTAGCTGCCCCATCTGACTGCTTACTTTCCTTCAAGTCTCAGCTCACGTGGTGGGTGCTATGACCTATTAGAAAATGAAGTGGAATTGGAGTCAGAGCATTCGTTTGGTACCAGGGCATCTGAACACCATTCTCAGTGGGGATGGCAGTGTGGTAAAGTGAGATCTCTGTGCTGGGACCAGGTTCTAATTCTACCTCTGCTCCTGTCTTACTCTGTGACCGGAGTCAAGTCACTTCCCTTTTCTAGGACTCTATCTTATTTCTTCTTTCTTTCATATTTCTAAAATGAGGCAAGTGAATTAGATGACCCCTAAAGTCCCTTCCAGCTCCAGGTCTAGGATCCCAGGCAGAAGCCTAGGACAGTGTAGAAGAGTATTTCCTGGGTTGGGTGAGATAGGGAGGGGAGGACACTGGGAGGTTAGGTTCAGGGTCACACAGACAATATAGCTCTAACAGGTGGATGGAGAGTCAGGAAAACCTGAGTTCAAGTTTAACTTTGGACACTTCCTGGGTATGTGACCTGGCTAAGTCACTTAGCCTGTTTCCTCAGCTGCAAAATGGGCATCATAAGAGCATCTACTTCACAGGTTTGTTGGGAGGATCAATTGAGATACTATTTGTAGGCATTGAGCACAGTGCCTGGCATATAGTAGGTGCTAAATAAATGTTTATTTCAGAAGTAGGGTTAACTTGCCATGATAGCACAGATTAAGCTGGCATAACATCTTAGTAATGGAAAGAATATTGACTTAAAAGGCCAGGTCATGGGGTCATTCATTTACACCTAGAAGAGATAATAAAAACCATCTAGTTCAGTCCCCTCATTTTAAAGATGAGGAACTGAAGACTCAAGGAGCTTGCCCTAAAGGTCATACAGCTCATAAGATGTGGAGACAGCAATTGAACTCAAGCCCTGTGACTCTAAGTTGAGTCCTTTTTGCAGTCTCTCCCATCTCAATTCCTAAGTCTGTGCCTATCTGGAAGAAGATGGAACCTCCTCACACCCTCTTCAGGCAGAACCCCTTACCTGTAGGGATGCAAGTACCTGTGCCATTGGCAGTCCTGCCTGGGCAGGGGAGAGGAACAAATCACACTTTACTTACCAAGGAAGGAAAAAGGAAATGTAGGCTTAGAGATGGCCTGGATGGCCTTTCTCTTTTTCAAACTCAGTATGCTCAAGAGAAGGATAATTACTAACACATCCCAGCCTTCTTCTTCCTCAAAGTTTGCTATTTCTGCCAAAGAACCAACATGCTGCCCAGTAACCCAGGACTTCAACCTTAGAGTTATCTGTAACTCTCTTTTTTCAACCTGTACCCTCCCCCAACTAATTATTTTTCTCTTAGCTTAGATTACCTGATATTAACATATTTGTGTATATAAGTAGATATGTATATATGTGTGTGTATAACACACATATATTTTAAATACAAACTCATAGACATACATGCATATCTATCGATCCATCTATAATGTGCCATTAATGCTGTTTTGGGGACACCCTATACATACATTCACACATAAACCCATATATATATTAATGATATATTGGATAATACACATATAGACATATCTATCTTTATAAATATATATCATTCCCCAGGTTATACTGTATAGGAAGAGTTTATTATTTTTGGCTGTAGAGGCCTGAACTAAGAGGGATGGATAGATGGGTGGAAGACCAAATTTAGGCTTTAGGTAACTAAAAAAAATATCCTAACCACCAGGGCTAACCAGAAGAATGGGTCATCTCAGGAGGCAGGAATGGGCTCCTTCTCACTGCAGGCCTTCAAGCAAAGGCTAGATGCATTCTGGTCAGGTATGTCATGGCAGGATTTCTTTTCAAGTCTGGGTTGGACTCAGTGGCTTCTAAGGTTACCTCCATCTCTCAACCCTAAGTTTCTTTGCTCTCCTTCATCCTTACCAAGCCCCTCTCCCTTAGTCCTTATTAATGAACCAGCTTCCAAGCCTGCAGGGCCAAGGCACTGGGGCCAAGGCTGCTTCAGAGGTTGATCACTTCAGTGTGGCTGATGAGCTACATTAATAAAGGGAGGAAAGTCTACTGATGCGGGCACATAGAAAGGCCATGCCTCCATCTGGGGCAGTCCCAGCCCAGCCTCTCCCCAACAAGGGGGCCAAAAAAGGGCTCAGGACTTGTGTTTGTGAAATCTACACTAAGATGGCACCTCAGTTGGCAGTACACAGCTGCTGTTAAGCAGTGCAGGTGACATAGCTCAGTGGAGTCATGCCTAGTCCTGCCTGATCTCCTCCAGCTATCCTCAGGTCTCTGGCCCTCAGACCCCTGGAGCTGGATTCTCATCTGTGAGGAGAGTAAGGGTGTCCAGCTGCTTCTTCACCTTGTATCCTTCATGGCCTCCCTTCTTCTTTCTCCTGTGTGGACCTTGCTATTTCCAAGTCCGTGGGCCTTTCCCTTCCCTCCTTTCCTTCTCCTCTTTCCTCTCTCTCCAACTTCCTCCCCCAAGTTCGCCAACCCCAGCAGAGAGGCCCAGAGTTTGGGCAGGATTAGTTGAGTGCAATTACTCACCTGTGAATTGACTGAGAGAATTCAGCAGAACCAAGGTAAAGAGTAACAGGGACAGGCTCCATATCTGACCCATGAAATCAAACACTTGCTGTAGCCCGTGTGCTCTGGGAATCCTCCTTAGTAAATGGTTCAAGCCTCCTGCTCTGGTGCTTCCTGTATTTGCATAAAGGTTTTACATGAATTCCCACTCATTCAGTCACACTCCAAACTAAATAGTGAGTGCTATCTCTTATGAGCCCAGTCTACTCTTTACATCCAACCCAGAAATCCACTAGGAGGCAGGGACATCTTATTAACTGTCCTGACAATGGGCTTTCCCTCTTCTTTCCTCCCCCTGAAACTCCTCCCCCTTCTCTCTAGAGACCTTGTTTCTAACCTCCCTCTTCCCCCAGTTCATCTGATCAATTTTAGAACTCAGCCTTGGGCCTGAATCGTCAAGACTGGTGGGTGGATGAGAGAGAGGGCCAACTCACCTAAACCTCTATCTCTCTAGCTCTACCTAGCCAGCCCCCTGCTTCACATTCCAGCCACCAACCAGCACCTACCCTGGCATCTTGCCATCTCCCTCTTAGCCACACTAGTAACCCTCCTCCTTCCCTCCACCCCTGTCCCCATTGCTAGAGGCATGGAATGGAGCACCCAGTCTGGAGTGAGGCGCACTAGAGTGTAAATCTCAGATTTCCTCATTTGTGGAATGCAGATAATAACAGCACCCAACTCCTAGGGTTGTTATACAGATCACGTAAGAGGAACTCACGTAAAGCCCTGGGAAGACTTCCCTGCCCCCTCTATCTTCTACTGAAGTTCCCTAGCAGTGTTCCGGGGCCCCCGGGTCCCCCAGAGCCCCAGGCTCGCTGGTCAGAGTGGAAGGGCCGGCGGCCCGGAGGCGGGGAATCCCCCTCCACTTGTCTGGGGTCTCTCGGCCTCGGGACCCCGCCTCGCTCTGCGGCGCGGGTCAGGTGTGACTGGAGGAAAGGAAAAAGCCCGCAGCCCCCGGTATTCCCAGGCGGTCTCCCAACCAAACCCTGAGCAGGCCGACCCTGCTTAACTCCCGACATCCGCTGAGTTTCGGGTGAAATGCTGCTGGCCGTCCTGTCGCCGCCGCCGCCTCCGCTCCGTAGCCAGGAGCCCGCGAGGGCCCAGGGAGTGCTTCCCCTGCGGCTGCTCCGGCCACAGACTGCCCTTCGTCCCCTGCGCCGGCCCTCCCCTCCAGCGGACAGGATAGCCGGGTCTCCCTCCAGTCCGCTCACCGGCCCGAGCCGAGCTCACTCACCGACCCCCGCCAGCCGCCTCACCACCTCCCCTCGGACTGACCTCCGCTGATCTGTCTCGGACCTCACTCGCGGGACAATTCCATTGAAACTTGCCTCAGCCACCAACCCCGCGTGATGCCTACGGTCGTCTGCTTTCCCCGCCCTGGCCCCGCCCCCTCGGGCTCTGGCCCCGTCCCCTCCGCCTCTGTCCCCGCCCTCCAGCCCTATTCGGCTCCAAGAGGCTAACAGGAAACGCGGTTTTTGTAGAGTACCAGTGAGACTGTACGTCACCTCCTGAGACTGAACCTCACCAATCTGCCTTGGCCCATCACGCCGGGTGCACCCTCACTAACTGGGCTTGCACGTCACGCACAGGACAACTCCTGCAGGCTTGGAACCTGCCCCTGGATACCCAAACTCCTCCTCCCCCCCCCACTTTCTTCCGCACCCCTCCCCCATCCCACTTCCTGGACTAGTGGCACCAAGAGTTTTTCTAGAGAAGATAAAGTAGTCAGAGTGCGGTCACTAATCCGTCCTGCACCTCCTACGCCCGACAATTGGGTTGGGGGGAGAGACAGTGAGACAGAGACAGAGAGAGACAGAGACAGAGAGAAAGACAGAAAGACGCAGAGGCAGAGACAGACACAGACCCAGACACAGAGTGACAGAGAGACAAGACAGACTGACACAGAGTGAGAGAGAGAGAGAGAGATAACAAAGACATGATCTGATATTCCTGAACTCCAATATCCTGGCTGGATTTTGACAGTGATGGTGGGACATGGCCTTAGGCTGTAGTACTCCAGACAAACGCGGCTTTCTTAACTCTTCCAGGTTGGGAGTCAAGTGGAGTTGATTTGATTATATAAGCAATCCATTTACAAACATTTATTAAAGTTGCCTACTATGTGCCAGGCAATTGTGAGAAGTAAGAAAAGATTATATTTCCATATGAGAAAATTAGTAGGAAGTAGCTCTGGGTGCGGAGCTTAAGAACCAGTTAAAAGGGGGGTGAAATTGGCTGTGTAGTTAAAGAGACTGAAAGTAGAAAAAAGGTTAAGCTTTACTTAGAGGGCACTTGCTTAATAGGCTCAAGAATACTCACTTCTCCACCTCTGGGAGTGAGGTGGGGGTTAAAAAGCCATTTTCTGAAAGGGCCATGCATGAAGAAAGGGTAAACATACCAAGGGGAACACGTGGTAGATGTTGCCGGGAAGTCTATGAACTGCGCTGACTTCTACCAATGAAAGTCAGTAGGAGGGACTTGGGCGAGGGGAGGCGGGGAATAGGGATAAAAGGTTTGCTCTGGCTTCTGTCGCCAGTGTTCTCATCTCCAGTTCCACACCCCCTTCCTGCAGGAACATATTAAAGGTTTCAACTGCTTCACTCATCCTGAGTCTTTCTAACTTAACTGTGTCTGCTTGGACACCAGAGGTTATTTCCAACACAATGTACTGGCACGAAATTGAAGCACTCCCTACCCTTAAGAAGTTTCTATTCTGTCATATGAGACAAAATGCATGTTGTTTTGTGTGCTCGGTATATGTATACAAAAGACACAGAAAACAAATATAAGGTAGTTTTAGTAGGGAAAGCTCTAGGAGGTGGAAGGGGGTTAAATAATGTAGAAGGTGACATTTAAGCAGTCTTGAAGGATACTAGGGATTCAAGGAGGCAGAAGTGAAGACAGAGTATTCCAGGTATGGAGAATAGCCATTGTAATGGCATGGAGACACAGGGAATATTGTGCATGAGCAGCAGTAAGGTTGGTTAGACTGGACTCCAGAGTGTGTGTGGAAGGGTAGGGATGTATAATGAACCTGGACAGATGGGTTGAGATGAGGTGGAGGAGGGCTCTAAATGCTGGACAAAGGAGCTTGTATTTAATTCTAGATGTAATAGGGAGCCTAATGGAATTTATGGACTAGAAGGGAGACAAGCTGGGCTTGAGGACAGCTAGCTGGTGCAGTGGACAGAGCCCTGGCCTGGAGTCAGGATGACTCATCTACCTGAGTTTGCATCTGCCCTCAGACACTTATTAGCAGTGCGACCCTGGGCAAGTCACTTTGCCCTGTTTGCCTCAGTTTCCTCATCTGTCAAATGAGCTGGAGAAGGAAATGGTAAACTACTCCAATATCTCTGCCAAGAAAACCCCAAATGGGGCCATGAAGAGTTGGACATGACTGAAATATGACTGAAGAACAAGAACAAGGTCAGACCTGGGGTTTAGGAAAACTACTTTGGCAATTGTGGAACATTAGAGGTGACGAGCCTGTGGGTTTCAAAATATAAGGAGAATGAGCCATTTGGGAGTTTGGGAGTTGAGTCAATGCTAGTCTTGCAGCTGGCAATAAGGAGCAACTGTCAGGATCTTTGTGACCTGGCCAGCATTAGATGAATTTAGACATGAACCTGGTGGGAACATGCTGTTTAGAAATTGTTCTGAGTGGTGGATCAGTGCAATAGGTTAGGTATGCAAGACACAATAGTCAATGACTATAGTAATCTACTATTCGATAAACCCAAAGGTCCCAGCTGCTGGGATAAGAACTCACTATTTGACAAAAACTGAGGGGAAAACTGGAAGAGTATGGCCGAAACTAGGCATAGACCAAAATCTCAAACTATATACCAAAATAAAGTCAAAATGATTTAGATATAAAGCTTGATACTATAAGCAAACTGGGAGAGCAAGGAATAGTTGACCTATCAGATTTATGGAGAACAGAGGAATTCATGACCAAACAGGGGATAGAGAATATTACAAAATGCAAAACAGATAACTTTGACTACATTAAATTGAAAAGTTTTTGCACAAAGCCAATGCAACCAAGATTAGAAGGAAAGTAGAAAACTGGAAAAGAATTTTTATAAGCATTGTCTCTGATAAGGGCCTCATTTCTAAAATATATAGAGAATTAAGTCAAACATATAAGAGTGCAAGCCATTCCCCAATTGATACATAGTCAAAGGATATGAACAGGCAGTTCTCAGATGAAGAAATGAAAGCCATCTATAGTCATATCAAAAAATGCTCTAAATCACTGTTGATTAGAGAAATGTAAATCAAAACAACTCTGAGGTACCACATCACACCTATCAGATTGGCCAACATGACAAAATGGGAAAATGACAAATGTTGGAGAAGATGTGGGAAAATAGGAACACTAATGCATTGTTGGTGGAGTTGTGAACTGATGCAACCATTTTGGAGAGCAATTTGGAACTATGCCCAAAAGGCTATAAAAAATGTGCATACCTTTCGTCCCAGCAATAGCCCTGCTAGGGCTGTATCCCAAAAAGATCATACAAATGGGAAAAGGACTCATAGGTATGAAAATATTTATAGCAGCTCTTTTTGTGGTGGCAAAGAATAGGAGATTGAAGGGAGTGCCCATCAATTGGGGAATGGCCAAACAAATTGTGATATGTGAATGTAATGGAATAGTATTGTGTGGCGTAAGAAATAATGAGCAAGTGGACTCCAGAAAAAACTGGAAAGACATATATGAACTGATGCTGAGTGAAATGAGCAGAACCAGGAGAACATTGTACACAGTAATAGCCACATTGTGTGATGACTGACTTTGACAGACTTAGCTGTTCTCAGCAATGCAAGGACCTAAGACAACTCCAAAAGCCTCATGATAGAAAATGCTATCCACATCCAGAGAAAGAACTAGCCTGAATGCAGATGGAGGCATACTATGTGCTCTCCTTTTCTTTTATTGTTTTATTTTGTTTCTTCTTTCTCACGGTTCCTCCTTAGTTCTAATTCTTCTTTACACCATGCGTAATGTGAAAGTATGCCTAATATGAATATATAAGTAGAGACTGAATCAGATTGCACACTATCTTGGAAAGGGTGGAGGAGAGGGAGGGGGAGAAAATTTTAAACTCAAAATCTTATGGAAGTGAATGGTGAAAATGAAAAATAAATAAATTATTATTTATTTAAAAAAAGAGAAGAACAAAAGAAATGGCCTGGGGGCCTGTTTCTGGACAAGAAAATGCGAAAGCTCCCTTATCAGGGATGAGCATTCAGAGGATAGAGTTCTGGTAGGAGAGAAGGGAATGAGGATAATGGGCAGAATGCCATCCAAGTGGTCAGTAAAGACAGAAATAAGAACATTTCTCCTAGAAATCAGAGGCAGAGTTTGCCACTAGTACATGCCATCAGTGGGAAGCGTGGACACTTATGAAAAAGCACACATGTAGAGGACATCTGTGCTCAGTCTTCCAACAGTGCAGGGGAAATGTCTTTGGTCCATATTGTTGGGCTGCTGCTGTCTGGGCTGCTCTCAGCTGCTCTCCTGTGGTGTGCAGACTCTGGCCAGCATCACTCCTACATGGTCTTGTGTGGTTGGAGCTGACAAGGACCTACTGGACAGAAAATTCTATGTAAATGACCTTCATACTGTCAAGTCATTAATCAAAAATCATACACCTGTCAGGAGACCACACATTTTCCTTTAAAAGGCCTCAAGGGCGCTGCTAAGGTAGGCTTTTCTTTCTGCATTTTTAGCAGAAGTGGTGCTTTGGGATCTGAGGTTCCTATCTTCTTTCAGCTCCAGGTTCAAGCTGGAATCTTTAGCTTAGCTGCTCCCTCGTTCTCATAGGAGGAGGATTAAATTCTGCCACTATTGCTCTTTTAGCTTACAACCCAGAGACCTTTCCCCACAGCACAGCTCTTTTAAAAGGCAACAGAGCCCTCAAACACCTAATGACGACACCAGAGGAAAAAAAACCCTAGAGGATTCTCCCCAGTAAGATAGAATACATTTATTTTACCAGCATTGGCTAGAATGGGTATTTCCTGTTCAGAAGGAGATGTCTTGACCCAGGTGCCAATCACTTTGAAACAGAGTTATCTTTTATACCTAGTTACTTTAGACTTGATTCTGTTCCCTTACTTTGATTTCCTGGTCACCAGGGGTAAGATCTTTGTCAGAGGCATCTCTTATTTAGGAGTAGAATTTCTTGGGGCTTGCTACTTACTTTCTGATGGCTCAAGTGCACCATATTACTGTCCATTTAGAGGATGCCCTTCCAGGAAAGTGTCAAGGGCTCTCAGCTTTAGGGCACCCTTAGCTTTTTAAGCCCTAAACTTATGCAAATGAATTAGAAGATGAAAACTCAAAGAATAAAACTAAGACCAAGAGGCAAGATCATCTTCTTCTCTCTGCCTACCCCTGACAGGCCTCATTCTTGCCTTTGCTATATCTATATCTATGA
>NW_020951562.1:0-1260 GCF_900497805.2 Vombatus ursinus
AGATGTCTTACTCCTGTGTTCTTGTCTGTGTTTCTTGACCTGAAAGGGAAACCATCTGGAGAAGTACACATCCCTCCTCTAGACTTCTGTCCCTGCTATGGTTTGGTCCTGGTGGTATGTTTCTTCTTCTTCTGTTGATGCCTGGAGATGAGAAGAGAGGTGTCTAAGAATAGGCTGGTCACGTCCCTCCCATGAAGCTAGGACTCTGATGAGAATATACAGGGCTCAGGGCCCATCTACTCCCTCCCTTCTCCAAAAAGTAAAACCAGTGCAATTCTCTGCCCAAGCTCCATTACCACAGGATAGTCATAATCTCTCTTGTCCTCAGGTTACCTTTTATTTTGTTAAGGCAATTCTGATGTTTTTGTGGACAGAAGACACATACTGCTCTCAGGACCAGTACACCAATCAGGACCACGCTAACAGCAATGGCTAACCCAATCCACAGGTTGACGTTAGACTCTATACTCTGAAAATCTAAAACAGCAAGTCAGAATCACTCAGCATCAATGTGTCACTGAGAAGTGGGATAGAGGCTTAGAAAGGGGAATATGTGAAGGAAGCCAGGGGGAGTGAGAAGGAGAAAGGAACAGGAAAGGGGGACTAGCAGAGATTCTATTCCTTACAGAACTGTTTGACATTTGGGTAAACAAGGACCAGGAAAGTGGGGGTGGGGATGGATGGAAAGAAGGGTATGAAGAGAGAAAAGGGCCTACATGGTTTGAACAGAGGGCAGAGATATGGAGATGACCAGATAAGCTATGAATAAAATATGACAATAGGCAGTACTTGGAGCGTCTCTCTTCTAGATTGCCAGTATTCAGTAAATTCCTTCAATCCTGCCCCATTTTCTCCCCAGAAAGCCTTCCTTTTCTCCAAGTGAGCACCAATCATCTTTCTCTAGTATACCTTCTTACTCCCTACGTCACGTCTCTCTCTCTCTCTCATCAGAATGGGCACATGCAGAAAGAGTCATTGTGCCTGCTTCACCATTTTATTTTATTTTTATTTATTTCTTTTTTGCTTTTTTGATCAGGCAGTGGGGTTAAGTGACTTGCCCATGGTCACATAGGTAGTTAGTGTCCAGTGTCTGAGGCTTCTTTTGAACTCAGGTCTTCCTGATTCCAAGGCCAGAGCTTTATCCACTGTACCACCTAGCTGCCCCCCTGCTTCACTATTTCAGGGGCATATGCAGCCTTCAGGGACTGCTCTTCAGTCCAGAGAAATTCCCAGGGGGAGGGCTGAGGAAGGACTGAGTGA
>NW_020951563.1:0-1226 GCF_900497805.2 Vombatus ursinus
GGGTGAGGACTATAGCATATCCCCCACTTTCATTAGCATATCATCGGTATCTGTTTATTCCTACAGCTCCTCCCTCCCCCCACAACACATACACACACACTACTAGTGGAAAGGGGTCAGACCTTTGGCGCCATCACATTTTAAAATGTTGCCAAGCCCTAGTTCCCTGGTGGATACTTTTTTAAGTAGATTCCATAGGTGCCTAGAGTATTTATGGGAAATTGCCTCTCTAGGGTTGCTTAGGTCAACTTGTTAATGATATTTTGGGTGCATGTGTAGCATATATTTATTTACGTATAGGTTGTCTCCCCTAGTAGAATATGTAAGCTTCTTGAGGACAGGGATCATTTCATTTTAGTCTTTGGATCCCCAAGCCCCAGCTATCAGTAGGCACTTAATAAATGCTTGTGGATTGATTGAATGATCGATTGCTGGATTTAATTCCAGGGTTGGCTAAGTAATTTTGTTCAGCTCAAATACCACAGACTGCATCACCAACCATAGTCATCCATATTTCAAATGTAAAACATTGGTTTGGAGAACTAGGAAGGCAGAATGGAGAGCTTGTTATGAAAATATAAAGAGCCTGTTTTAAGTAATGGATCAGCCTCATTTGTATTTGGCTATATAATTTGAAATATAGACAATTGTTTTACTCTGGAAAAACCTCTTTTTTACTAGCCTAATTTTTCTCAGCCCAACATGCTATTCATTCCCTACACACCTCCTCCTTCTGCCTAGTAACATTTATTCTTGCTTTGTGCTTTTAATGGACCCTTCCCCCCAAAAACATCCCCCTTCATTCCTCAAATCTGGATCTTCCACATGAGGAAGCTTCTACTTTTGTGGCTTTTGCACCTCTCTTCATGTGACCTCAGGAGTAGAAAACCAATCAGGCTTGTTAGAGCAAGACCTCTCAACACTCCATAGATGTTGAGTCATTTCAGTTGTCTGACTCTTCATGACCCCATTTGGGGTTTTCTTGGCAAAGATACAGGAGTGGTTTGCCATTTCTTCTCCAGATCATTGTACAGATGAGGAAACTGAGGCAAATAGGGTTAAATGAGTTGCTTAAGATCACACAGCTAGGAAATGTCTGAGGGCAGATTTGAACTCAGGTCTTCCTGACTCCAGGCCGAGAGCTCTTATCCATATTGTGCCAACAAGCTGCCCTCTTTGCTCTACAGAGTGCCTGAGTTATTTTGAAGCAGCAAGTGGTAATAACC
>NW_020951564.1:0-1339 GCF_900497805.2 Vombatus ursinus
CTCTACAGAGTGCCTGAGTTATTTTGAAGCAGCAAGTGGTAATAACCTATGAGCTGAGTACAGCTCAGATTTTTTCAATCCGATGATATGCTAATGAAAGTGGGGGATATGCTATAGTCCTCACCCCTATGCCTTGGGCTAGTATAACCTCCTAGTGTATCAATAATTTCTGAGGAAGAGCCTCCTGTTTCCTGCCAGGAACCTGAAGTACCAGGGCTCTACCCCTGCCTCCTGCTGCTATTCAGTGTCATCAATCAATCATTCCGTAAGCATTTAGTTAACACCTACTATGTGCCAGGCACTATGCTAGATACTAGACATAAAATTCAAACACTCAACAGTCCCTGACCTCAAATAACATGATCCAGAGGATATGTGTGAGGTTGGCTCAGACACTTAATACGGGCCCTTTATGTGATGCACCCCGCACTGTCCCTCTCCTGGTATGCCCCCTCAGATTCCTTGGGCTTCTCTGTTGTTAAATTGGGATCACAGCTCAGTCCTTTGCCTGTGGAAGGTGGGGAGGGGCTGGATACAGGGCCATCCAAGTCAGGCTTGGTCTTTTCCCACGGAGTAAAGTAGTAGATGGTGGTGGCATGTGAATCCAAAAGAATGCCAACTTCACAAATGGAACACTGCCTTTACACAAATGTGGCACTACTGACCCACAGCCAGCCATAAAGAATGAACTCAGAGCTGTTTTTCTAGTAGTGGGGTTAGGTTTGCAAATTTAAAAATGTAAACCATATGGCTTTATTTTGTATATGGCAGGGGTCATGTTTAGCCTATTTAATAGAGCAAGTCATTTTTAATGACTTTATCATGTTTGTGGTTGTCAGGGCCCGTTGCTGAGACTAAATGGGCTTTGGAAAAGAATTGGATGAGTCAGTCAATGCTGGAAGCAATAGGTAATTTTATATAGCATATTCATGGGAAGGTACAAAAGAAAAGGTCACATGGCTTAACTAGAGACACCCAAGGAAGCCAGGGAACAGGAACAACAACAGCATGGAAAGGGTCTCAGACATGCCCAATGAGCTCTTCGCACTGAAGCCAGGTCTGAGATATCTCCAAACTAGAGGAAGCTCTCAACTCTAGGACTGAAACTAATATTTCTATTACTAGGGCTACCCTAAGCCCCTCACATTAGGTTAGGGACTAATACCTTCAAAGATGGACTGGGAAGTAGCTGGAAGGGGACACAACTAGGGGTGCACTATGGCAGGGTGAAGAAGATCATGATGGTCTAGGAGTCCTGTGTCCATGCTTCAGGGCAATGTACTCAGCTCATGGGTTATTACCACTTGCTGCTTCAAAATAACTCAGGCACTCTGTAGAG
>NW_020951565.1:0-1260 GCF_900497805.2 Vombatus ursinus
CTCTACAGAGTGCCTGAGTTATTTTGAAGCAGCAAGTGGTAATAACCCATGAGCTGAGTACATTGCCCTGAAGCATGGACACAGGACTCCTAGACCATCATGATCTTCTTCACCCTGCCATAGTGCACCCCTAGTTGTGTCCCCTTCCAGCTACTTCCCAGTCCATCTTTGAAGGTATTAGTCCCTAACCTAATGTGAGGGGCTTAGGGTAGCCCTAGTAATAGAAATATTAGTTTCAGTCCTAGAGTTGAGAGCTTCCTCTAGTTTGGAGATATCTCAGACCTGGCTTCAGTGCGAAGAGCTCATTGGGCATGTCTGAGACCCTTTCCATGCTGTTGTTGTTCCTGTTCCCTGGCTTCCTTGGGTGTCTCTAGTTAAGCCATGTGACCTTTTCTTTTGTACCTTCCCATGAATATGCTATATAAAATTACCTATTGCTTCCAGCATTGACTGACTCATCCAATTCTTTTCCAAAGCCCATTTAGTCTCAGCAACGGGCCCTGACAACCACAAACATGATAAAGTCATTAAAAATGACTTGCTCTATTAAATAGGCTAAACATGACCCCTGCCATATACAAAATAAAGCCATATGGTTTACATTTTTAAATTTGCAAACCTAACCCCACTACTAGAAAAACAGCTCTGAGTTCATTCTTTATGGCTGGCTGTGGGTCAGTAGTGCCACATTTGTGTAAAGGCAGTGTTCCATTTGTGAAGTTGGCATTCTTTTGGATTCACATGCCACCACCATCTACTACTTTACTCCGTGGGAAAAGACCAAGCCTGACTTGGATGGCCCTGTATCCAGCCCCTCCCCACCTTCCACAGGCAAAGGACTGAGCTGTGATCCCAATTTAACAACAGAGAAGCCCAAGGAATCTGAGGGGGCATACCAGGAGAGGGACAGTGCGGGGTGCATCACATAAAGGGCCCGTATTAAGTGTCTGAGCCAACCTCACACATATCCTCTGGATCATGTTATTTGAGGTCAGGGACTGTTGAGTGTTTGAATTTTATGTCTAGTATCTAGCATAGTGCCTGGCACATAGTAGGTGTTAACTAAATGCTTACGGAATGATTGATTGATGACACTGAATAGCAGCAGGAGGCAGGGGTAGAGCCCTGGTACTTCAGGTTCCTGGCAGGAAACAGGAGGCTCTTCCTCAGAAATTATTGATACACTAGGAGGTTATACTAGCCCAAGGCATAGGGGTGAGGACTATAGCATATCCCCCACTTTCATTAGCATATCATCGG
>NW_020951566.1:0-1427 GCF_900497805.2 Vombatus ursinus
GGTCCTTATCTATGCCTGTGGATGTTCATGTCTCCCCATTAGAGTGTAAGCTTCTTGAGAATAGGGCTATTTTGGGTTGTTGTTGTTTAAATTCTCCCGAGTTTAGCAATGTATCCTGCACCTAATAACACTTCACAAATACTCGTTGATTGCTTGAGTGATCCTCTTCTCTTCCCACCTTTGTCTTGAGGTCACTGAGTATTAAAGTTTCAGTGACTTACTTTGGAAAGTCATATGAAATGCTTCTTAGAAATGTCCTCCCTCCTCATCCTCATGAGCCACAGTTGTTGACCCACAAGTTGCCGTTATCTTCTTGGTGGCCTTAAAACTTCTCCTCATGGGCCCTGAAACACAAGATGGCAGCCATGATGGTAGCTTTCAATATGCTGCTCCCTCACTGGACACATAGGAAGTAACTGGCAGCCAAGAGGTGGTCACTGGCCTATATCGTTACCAAATATTTTCTAGAGGTCAGAATCAGAACCCTCATGATTTGCTCCCAAGTCTGGCTCCTCTTCCATCTCTGTGCTCTACCCCGCAACCCTCTGACCCAAGCCATTTTAGGGCCTGAGGTTCAGAGAGAGGCCTTAGTGGAATTAGGTCAGGGGAGTAAAAGTGACAGAATAAAATGATTGAAAAGGGTTGAATAAAGAGGAATTGAGCTGAGCTTGGTTTCAGAGAGGCCTTAGAGGGATTAGCCAGAAGGTGATTAGATAAAGTAGAATTAAGTAGAACACTTCCCCTGACCCCCTCTGCTCTCTTGGGGTTTCTACCCAAGAGGAGAAGAATCAGAGCAGAAGCCCTCAAGAAGGGAGGGAGGGATTGTGGTAATCCTCAAAAGAGGGAGGGGGGAGGACAGGAGTTCCAGTCTTTTGTCCTCTCAGCACTGGCCATTCTATTTAACTCTCTCACCCCCTAATCCACTTTAGGCCTTTAGTCAGATTATTTCTTTCTCCCTCTCTCTCTCCCCCCCTCCCTCCCTCCCCACTTTCTCTCCTTCTCATTTCTCTCTCTTCTCTTTCCCTACTCTTTCCTAAAGTACTGATTTGACCACGTTACTGCCTTGCGCAGTAAACTTCTTTGGCTCCTGATTCAATTAGAAACTCTTCTCTTTGGTATTTATAACCAGCTTCTTCCCATCTTTCTAGTCTTCTTACATATTCCTCTTTCCTATTCACACAAGCCTACTTACTTTACTGTTCTCCCATGGGCCCCTCCATCTCCTATCTCTGTCCTCCGTGCCTGGACTGCTCTTGCTCTCCACTTCTCCTTCAAAATCCCTGACTCCCTTCCAGACTCATCTCTGACCTTACCTTCTTCAGGAGGCCTGTCTCGATCCCCTGCCTTCCTGTCCTAGGTCACCTTCCATCTGCTCTGACTGGTCCTTATCTATGCCTGTGGATGTTCATGTCTCCCCATTAGAGTGT
>NW_020951567.1:0-1094 GCF_900497805.2 Vombatus ursinus
TCCTACGGAAAGAGATGGATTTACCTTTCTCAATCTAGAGACTGTAGTTCAGACTTGGGTTTAGGTCCCTACTCTACCATTTCTAGCCATGTGACCTTTAGAATTAACCTCACTTAACTTCTATGAACCTCAGTTTCCTCATCTGTGAAATTATTGCTGTTGAGTCATTTTTCAGTCATGTCTTACTCTTTGTGATGCCATTTGGGGGTTTTCTTGGCAAAGATACTGGAATGGTTTGTCATTTCCCTTCTCTAGCTTATTTTACAGATGAGGAAACTGAGGTTCATAGAAGTTAAGTGAGGTTAATTCTAAAGGTCACATGGCTAGAAATGGTAGAGTAGGGACCTAAACCCAAGTCTGAACTACAGTCTCTAGATTGAGAAAGGTAAATCCATCTCTTTCCGTAGGAACATCATCCTTTTATACACGTGCGCACACACACACACACACACATACACACACACACACACACACACACAGACTTGGGAGGGGGGTGGTTCAACTTCACTCTCTGGAGAACTTACCCACTTGTGCCTAGATAGTGATTCACTGGGATATAAGACTTTTTCCATAGTGAAAAGGTGCTGGGGAAAGGGAGAAACACTAACCAAGACCATCAGAGGCCTCCCTGCCACCAGCACCTTTTCACTATGGAAAAAGTCTTATATCCCAGTGAATCACTATCTAGGCACAAGTGGGTAAGTTCTCCAGAGAGTGAAGTTGAACCACCCCCCTCCCAAGTCTGTGTGTGTGTGTGTGTGTGTGTGTATGTGTGTGTGTGTGTGTGTGCGCACGTGTATAAAAGGATGATGTTCCTACGGAAAGAGATGGATTTACCTTTCTCAATCTAGAGACTGTAGTTCAGACTTGGGTTTAGGTCCCTACTCTACCATTTCTAGCCATGTGACCTTTAGAATTAACCTCACTTAACTTCTATGAACCTCAGTTTCCTCATCTGTGAAATTATTGCTGTTGAGTCATTTTTCAGTCATGTCTTACTCTTTGTGATGCCATTTGGGGGTTTTCTTGGCAAAGATACTGGAATGGTTTGTCATTTCCCTTCTCTAGCTTATTTTACAGATGAGGAAACTGAG
>NW_020951568.1:0-1544 GCF_900497805.2 Vombatus ursinus
CTACTATGTGCCAGGCACTCTGTTGAGTGCTGGGATACAAAGAAAGGTGAAAGAAAGTCTGCTCTCAAGGGGCTCACAGTCTGAAGGGAAAGACAACATGCAAGCAACCAAGTACAAACAAGATATATACAGGATCAATTGGAGCTAATCAATGGGGAGAAGGCACTAGAATTGAGGGGGAATCAGGAAAGGCTTCCTGTGGAAGGTGGACTTTTAGCTGGGACTTGAAGGAACCAGAGAAGCCAGAAGGAGAGATGAGGAGAGAGAGTATTCCAGGTATGAGGGATGGGCAGTGAAAATGCCTGCAATCAGGACAGGGAGTGTCTTGTTCAAGGAACATCAAGAAAGCCCTTTTCTCTTTCCAATTTTCTCTCCTCGCATTTTTTCATTGTTGCTGCAGGTTGACCTGATTGCCTAGTCTAGGCTGGCCAAGGAGAGAGAGTAAAGAAGACATATTAAAAATTGTTTGTGAAATGGCATAAAAATTACACAAATTGACAAATCCAGGTCACATTGTATCTGGTGAGAGTGAGGGCTTCAAATGTCCAGCTGTACTGGATTCCAGTTCAGACTGAGCCTCTTTCCAGAAGCTGTCCAACTTTAAGACCCAACTTCTTTGTTCCCTTCTCGAAGAATTGAAGGCTAGAGACAGAACAGAGAAGGAGCTGACTTATAAAAATGATGAGAAGTTGTTTCATTTCCATCTTTCCTTTCAAGTTTCAATGCTTAAGTAATTTTTATCAAGTATGTTTCTTAATATAGCGGTTCTTGCCAAGTCCTTATTGGTGTGTCCCAAATAGGAGTGATATCAGAATAATTTAAAGTACTCAAGCATTCACCAAAGTAAATATTTCAGCCTAATGGTTAAATTCTGTATCTATAAACCCTAAAGCTAGAATTCTTTTGCCCTTTCATTTGCTAACTGCAAAATAAACAGATCTCTGATTTCTCTCTACCCCCAAATGGTACCAGGAGGTAGAATAAAATCGAGGCAGTCTTTGTGTCTATGGTAAGTAACAACATTTAGATTTGATTCTCTCCCATCCAGCTGAACATTTCTTCCTGCTTTCTAAGTTTTCCATCAAAGGTCCCATCCTATCCTTAAGATCTTATTATCTACCTCTGGCCAAAATGTACTTCCTACTCTGGTCAATCTCTTCATTGGCCATCACCCACACCACATGGGCCATGCCCATTACCACTTCTGAGCACTGAGTCAGACTGTTTCTATATTAATATTCTTCTTTTCTAGCCAATTCCTATCTATACTTCAGTATGAAACTCATGTTCCACCTCTTCATTTTTTCATATTAAAATTTTTCTTGTTATTTCCTAAACATCAAATAACATGACTCCATGTACAAAGAGAATAGAATAAGAAGCCTGTACATAAAACTGAAAGGCTTGCAAGATTACAAACAGGTTGTGTATTTTTTTTTAATGCAAATATAGCTCTCCTTGAAAGTCACAGAAATTTCATGCTGCCCAGCAATGGACGTTTGGGAAAAATTCTGAAGTGCGTGCATTTTGAATAGGACTGGCTC
>NW_020951569.1:0-1568 GCF_900497805.2 Vombatus ursinus
GACAACAAACATGTATTAAGTGCCTACTATGTGCCAGGCACTCTGTTAAGTGCTGGGATACAAAGAAAGGTGAAAGAAAGTCTGCTCTCAAGGGGCTCACAGTCTGAAGGGAAAGACAACATGCAAGCAACCAAGTACAAACAAGATATATACAGGATCAATTGCAGCTAATCAACGGGGAGAAGGCACTAGAATTGAGGGGGAATCAGGAAAAGCTTCCTGTGGAAGGTGGACTTTTAGCTGGGACTTGAAGGAACCAGAGAAGCCAGGAGGAGAGATGAGGAGAGAGAGTATTCCAGGTATGAGGGATGGGCAGTGAAAATGCCTGCAATCAGGACAGGGAGTGTCTTGTTCAAGGAACATCAAGAAAGCCCTTTTCTCTTTCCAATTTTCTCTCCTCGCATTTTTTCATTGTTGCTGCAGGTTGACCTGATTGTCTAGTCTAGGCTGGCCAGGGAGAGAGAGTAAAAAAGACATATTAAAAATTGTTTGTGAAATGGCATAAGAATTACATGAATTGACAAATCCAGGTCACATTGTATCTGGTGAGAGTGAGGGCTTCAAATGTCCAGCTGTACTGGATTCCAGTTCAGAGTAAGCCTCTTTCTAGAAGCTGTCCAACTTTAAGACCCAACTTCTTTGTTCCCTTCTCGAAGAATTGAAGGCTAGAGACAGAACAGAGAAGGAGCTGACTTATAAAAATGATGAGAAGTTGTTTCATTTCCATCTTTCCTTTCAAGTTTCAATGCTTAAGTAATTTTTATCAAGTATGTTTCTTAATATAGCAGTTCTTGCCAAGTCCTTATTGGTGTGTCCCAAATAGGAGAGTGATATCAGAATAATTTAAAGTACTCAAGCATTCACCAAAGTAAATATTTCAGCCTAATGGTTAAATTCTGTATCTATAAAGCCTAAAGCTAGAATTCTTTTGCCCTTTCATTTGCTAACTGCAAAATAAACAGATCTCTGATTTCTCTCTACCCCCAAATGGTACCAGGAGGTAGAATAAAATCGAGGCAGTCTTCGTGTCTATGGTAAGTAACAACATTTAGATTTGATTCTCTCCCATCCAGCTGAACATTTCTTCCTGCTTTCTAAGTTTTCCATCAAAGGTCCCATCCCATCCTTAAGATCTTATTATCTACCTCTGGCCAAAATGTACTTCCTACTCTGGTCAATCTCTTCATTGGCCATCACCCACACCACATGGGCCATGCCCATTACCACTTCTGAGCACTGAGTCAGACTGTTTCTATATTAATATTCTTCTTTTCTAGCCAATTCCTATCTATACTTCAGTATGAAACTCATGTTCCACCTCTTCATTTTTTCATATTAAAATTTTTCTTGTTATTTCCTAAACATCAAATAACACGACTCCATGTACAAAGAGAATAGAATAAGAAGCCTGTACATAAAACTGAAAGGCTTGCAAGATTACAAACAGGTTGTGTATTTTTTTTAATGCAAATATAGCTCTCCTTGAAAGTCACAGAAATTTCATGCTGCCCAGCAATGGATGTTTGGGAAAAATTCTGAAGTGCGTGCATTTTGAATAGGACTGGCTC
>NW_020951570.1:0-1050 GCF_900497805.2 Vombatus ursinus
GCTCTGTCACTGACTATACTGTTAAGTGGTCTTAATTCACTTGGACTCTTTAGTACTCAATTTACTGATTTGTAAAATAAGGGGGTGAAACTAAATGCTTTCTAAGGTTTATTCCAGTAGCACCAATATTCTGTTGATTTTAATTTCACCATACTCTTCTAGACATACTCTTTATTCCCCTTGGAAAGAATAAACTTGATAACCATTCAGAAATTTTTACCCTACCATAATTATTAATCATGTTTCCAGGGGATAATGTTGCTCTAAAAATTATGTAAAGTTGTGTAACAGTTATCCCATGGAAACATGATTAATAATTATGGTAGGGTAAAAATTTCTGAATGGTTATCAAGTTTATTCTTTCCAAGGGGAATAAAGAGTATGTCTAGAAGAGTATGGTGAAATTAAAATCAACAGAATATTGGTGCTACTGGAATAAACCTTAGAAAGCATTTAGTTTCACCCCCTTATTTTACAAATCAGTAAATTGAGTACTAAAGAGTCCAAGTGAATTAAGACCACTTAACAGTATAGTCAGTGACAGAGCCAGAAGTAGAATCCAAGTGTCTTGACCCCTTATCTAATCAGTGTTCCTTCCATCACGTCACAGTGGCTTCCTCAGGAAGTAACTGGATGATATGTATGTGTAATTTTTCTTTTTTTTTTTTTTTTGAGGGAAAAGGGGACTGAGACAAGGATACTTAAGGGATACAAAATCTTTAATGTTTTATAGAATCTTTGAATAAATGGACTCTACATTCAATGGTAAAAAAGAAAAATGAACTAAGAAGGGGCCATATCTGCTCTGTCACTGACTATACTGTTAAGTGGTCTTAATTCACTTGGACTCTTTAGTACTCAATTTACTGATTTGTAAAATAAGGGGGTGAAACTAAATGCTTTCTAAGGTTTATTCCAGTAGCACCAATATTCTGTTGATTTTAATTTCACCATACTCTTCTAGACATACTCTTTATTCCCCTTGGAAAGAATAAACTTGATAACCATTCAGAAATTTTTACCCTACCATAATTATTAATCATGTTTCCA
>NW_020951571.1:0-2333 GCF_900497805.2 Vombatus ursinus
TTTCACTGACTGAGCTCCATGGTGCATGCCCATAGGAGGTGGGGGGTCTCACCAGGGTCTCACCTGCACCAGCAGACAACAGCTACAACCAGCGCCGAGAGCCCAGCCACTGCACAGACCACGATCATCACTGCAGACAAGAACAGGGGCCCGTAATAATAGCAACAACCACTTACATTCATGTTGCTTTGAAGTTTATAAAGTGCTTTCCTCATAAGAGTCCAATGAGGTAGGAGTGTAAGGATTACACGAGGAAACTGATGCTCAGAAAGCTGAAAGGCCTTGTCCAAAGTCAAATAGCTAGTAAGTGTTGGAGCAGGGATTTGAACCCAAGTCTCTCCTGACTCCACTCTGTCCAGTATGCCACACTGCTTCCCATCAAGAGGGGGCTGAATCCTCCCTTCTCCCTCACGTTGGTGCCTCCCACCACCCCTAGGAACCCCACCACTACCTACTGAGAACGAGGACATCATTAGATGGGTGTGGGGGATCCACAGGTGACATCTCCACAGGCCTCGAAGATGAATGAGAGGCTCTGACGGTGGGAACTTGAGCGCCCTGAGGGGATGGGGTATCAGGCTCCTGTCCTGGGGACACCAGGGTGGCTGCTAAAGAGGAAGAGGAGAGATCTGGCCAGGGAGTCACCAGGGGCAAAGGGGCCTTGGGTTAGTAAAGGGGAACTGGGGAAGGACATGATAATCATTGGGACTGGGGTGTCAGGTGTCATTGGAGGGATGTGTCTGGGGGAGCTCACCAGGCCAGCGGAAGCGCTGGGGGACAGTATCCTGGCGATGGGGGACAGGGTCTTGATGGGCCAGCATGTTAGCCAGTAAGTCGATTTCTTCTTCCAGGTTGGGCCAGGGCTGCATCTTACCTGAGGGGGTTGAGGGGCAGTCAGACCCTGCCAGAGCCCCCTGGACACTAAGTTGGGGGGGGGGGGGGCAGCCCCTCCTGGGGGGGTGGGGAAGTCCTCAGCACTCCCCCATCCCTCAGACAGAACATCCCCAAACTCGATTTAGGGAATTTACAGTATATTTACATAGTAATAACAATAGTTAACATTTATATAGAGCTTTAAAGTCTAGATCTTATTCAATCAATAGCAGTTGCTGCAAAAATGTGCCTTAAGCCAAAGCCCAGCCAGTACTCAGACTTCGGTTATTTGTGTGTGTATGGGAAGATACTGAGTCCACAATGGTGCCCTTTGGGGGGCCTCAGAGGGCAGGCAGATAGCTTGCCCAGGAGGCCAGGGAGAATTTGGTGATAAGAAAAGGGAAGGGAGGGAGCTAAGCAGTAAGAGACCAGCCAATTCAGCTCCTCCAGTGACACCTATACTTGCAACAGGCTTAAAGGCCACCACAAAAGCCTAGCTGTCACTCCCCACTTCCAAGAACACCCTTTACAGCTGGGGGAGCCTTGGATGGAGTGAGGGAGGAAGGAAAGGGATGAAGTCGGAAGAAAGGAAGATTTTATAGGGGAATGACAGAGTTCCCAAGCTTGGGCCATGGAGGTGGAGTGGGAAAATCAGGAGGCAATAGGAAGAAAGAATACTCCCTCCCTCCACCCCACTGCCCTATTAATTTATTTATACGAATACAACCATGAACATTGGGAGTTTCCTGAAAGTATGGGAAAACGGTATGGATGGGTGGGGGCAGACAGAGAGGCCACACTCATCCTTCCATCTCCTTTTCCCTCACTCATTTGTCCTTATTTTGAGGGCAGGAAACTGAGGCAAGCTAAGACCTCAGAGCACAAAGAGGTTCAGGGACCAAAACACAGGAATTCCAACTCACCCACCAGTTCTATTGGGCCAACACTGCCCCCTGCTGTTCACTCAGTTCTCAAGGGTTCTTGTACCACAATTTCCATAATACGACCATAGCTGAGCTGTGTTAGAAGTCTTTTCAGGATAGGACTCTAGATATCAGCCCTCTCCAGTAAAAGAAAAGGAGATCAAACTGTCTCTTAAGCCAAGGCTTGAAGCCAGGAAGTGACACCTCCCACCCTGAAGGTATGCGGGGATACCCCAGTTTCCTGCCTTGCTCCCTGTTTAAGCAGTTTGGTGTCACCCTCCCCACCCTCCTCCTCCTCCAATTACCAAACAATAATTTCACTAATAAAACTAACTAGAGAGAGCTCCTGCTATCTCAGGCCTTGAGGATGTGCAGGATGCTTGGAGCATGGACAGACATGTGGACCCCAGGGGGTGAGGTCCTGGATTTCTATTCTGTAGGCCACCAGGTTTATTGCTAAAGGAAAAGGAGAAGAAGCTATGCTTGTCAGGGGGTAATATGGGGACAGAGGTGTAGTGGGGATGGACAGAGTTGAAC
>NW_020951572.1:0-2048 GCF_900497805.2 Vombatus ursinus
CAGGGCCGGTGCTCTATCCACTGTGCCATCTAGCTGCCCCCATTGCCCTCTTTGGACAGATGAGGAAACTAAGGTTTCAAAGGTGAAGTAAGTGACTTACCCAATTGACTATTGGTTATGTGGGAATTCAAACCCTGTTTTCAACTCTATTCCCAGTGTGGTAATGCAAACAACTACTGCTACTATTGCTACTACTCTTTTACATATTGTTGTAAAGTTTATAAAATGCTTTTCTCAAGAGCTCTGTGAGGTGGTTTATAACAGAAGGCCCCATGGTTCTTGCTGCTAACCACATCCTACTTAGGCCACTGAGAAGTGGGAGTCAAAACCCAGCCATGTGGGAAAGTCCAAGGTCTTTTAGGGGTCCATCATTAGCACCCCATCAGGATTTTAAGAGATCATTTTAATACAACCCCATTTTATGTGGAGAAATGAGTAGAGGCAGAGGACTATCCCAACAGGCCAAACCAGTTCTCTGGGCACTAGAGATGTCTTTTGGAGTTAGGTTTAGGCTCCAACAGGATAAGAGAGAGAGAGACAGAGAGAGACAGAGACAGAGATAGAAAGAGAGAAAGAGAGAGAGTATGTGTGAGTGTGTGTGTGTGTGTGTGAAGGCAAAAGGAACCCTGAGTCCTTTCTTTAACACTGAAGAGAACAGTGACCAGCAGTGATGATGAATTCCCCCACTCCGTCTCTACTCAATGTCCACATCCCAGGGTGCACCAGAGACCTGAGGTGGCCTCCTTGTGGCCCCTGCACTAAGATGACAGGTAGGCTATCCTGTAATACAAAGGATAAGTGGATGTGTTTCTTTTCGGGTCTGGGCTTAGTTTAGAGTAGAGAAAATGATCCCTTAACCCATATTTTCTGAATTTTCTCTGGACCCTTATAATTCCCCAGACCTTTAGGGAAGGGGAGTACCAGGGCAGGTCTTTTTTCCCTATGCTCGAGAAGTCAGCTCTGGAGTCGCCATGGTGACCACCAGAGCAATAACATCTCAGAGAACTGCTCCTAGGAAAAACCCACTAATTGGAGGTGGGGGGTAGAAAGTAACTCTGTGACTGAGGCAGAAACTTAGAGATTAAGCTTTAGATCATAAATTATTGACCTCCCCACTGCCCCAGGCCCTCTCCTCTCTTTATTATCTATAAAGTAGTGCTTTGCAATCTGATTTGGCCACCAAACATACTTGAGCTTTAAATATACTGACAGAACCCAGAATCACGGATCACTCCAGGAGATCTAGAATGTTCCCAGAATAAAGAAGGAAGGATGGTTCTAGAAATTTTTAAAGCAAAAATAGAAGAAACTGAGCTTATTTTCATTCTGAAAAACTGCCACAGGTGTTTTTGTATACGTACAAAATCTCATATAATTTTATAGGGAAAATTACAATCAATAACAATAATTTCTCATGGAATCCCCATCACACAGAACACAGTATGGGAAGCACTACCAACAAAAAAAAGAAACTACCAGCTCCCCAGGAGAATCCTCTTGAGTCATTCTTCCTTATTCCCAGACAGGGAAACTAGGCACAGAGGAGAAAGAAGCAAAACATAAAAACAAACAAAAAAAAAGGAACCTGGGAAACAGAATTCAGGAGATCAGGCTCCCAGCTACCTATTATACCTTTCCTTTATCCCACCATACCCTCTAGAACTGACAGAGTGATGAGCTCAAAGAGCATTGCTATGGAGACAGAGTCAAAAGTTTCCACTGTGTATCAGACAGCCCCCCCCAACCTTCTCCCCACACCCAGTACCACCTGTCACTGCCCCAAGCTTCAAAAGAACAAAGATACAGACTCCCAAAGTAGAGGCTTCGCACCAAGCCACTAGTTCCCAGGATGCACTGGAGACAAACAGGCCATCCCCCACCAACCCCTACCACCCTTTCTTCCCCAAGCCTAGCTCTCCATTGATCCCTAGACTCCCAAGAGCTTCTGTGCAGACACGTAAATAGACATGTACATACAAACATACACACGGAAACATTTCCTTTACCTTGGGACACTTGGCACTCCCACTGGTTAGAAAGCTGCCCTC
>NW_020951573.1:0-2048 GCF_900497805.2 Vombatus ursinus
GAGGGCAGCTTTCTAACCAGTGGGAGTGCCAAGTGTCCCAAGGTAAAGGAAATGTTTCCGTGTGTATGTTTGTATGTACATGTCTATTTACGTGTCTGCACAGAAGCTCTTGGGAGTCTAGGGATCAATGGAGAGCTAGGCTTGGGGAAGAAAGGGTGGTAGGGGTTGGTGGGGGATGGCCTGTTTGTCTCCAGTGCATCCTGGGAACTAGTGGCTTGGTGCGAAGCCTCTACTTTGGGAGTCTGTATCTTTGTTCTTTTGAAGCTTGGGGCAGTGACAGGTGGTACTGGGTGTGGGGAGAAGGTTGGGGGGGGCTGTCTGATACACAGTGGAAACTTTTGACTCTGTCTCCATAGCAATGCTCTTTGAGCTCATCACTCTGTCAGTTCTAGAGGGTATGGTGGGATAAAGGAAAGGTATAATAGGTAGCTGGGAGCCTGATCTCCTGAATTCTGTTTCCCAGGTTCCTTTTTTTTTGTTTGTTTTTATGTTTTGCTTCTTTCTCCTCTGTGCCTAGTTTCCCTGTCTGGGAATAAGGAAGAATGACTCAAGAGGATTCTCCTGGGGAGCTGGTAGTTTCTTTTTTTTGTTGGTAGTGCTTCCCATACTGTGTTCTGTGTGATGGGGATTCCATGAGAAATTATTGTTATTGATTGTAATTTTCCCTATAAAATTATATGAGATTTTGTACGTATACAAAAACACCTGTGGCAGTTTTTCAGAATGAAAATAAGCTCAGTTTCTTCTATTTTTGCTTTAAAAATTTCTAGAACCATCCTTCCTTCTTTATTCTGGGAACATTCTAGATCTCCTGGAGTGATCCGTGATTCTGGGTTCTGTCAGTATATTTAAAGCTCAAGTATGTTTGGTGGCCAAATCAGATTGCAAAGCACTACTTTATAGATAATAAAGAGAGGAGAGGGCCTGGGGCAGTGGGGAGGTCAATAATTTATGATCTAAAGCTTAATCTCTAAGTTTCTGCCTCAGTCACAGAGTTACTTTCTACCCCCCACCTCCAATTAGTGGGTTTTTCCTAGGAGCAGTTCTCTGAGATGTTATTGCTCTGGTGGTCACCATGGCGACTCCAGAGCTGACTTCTCGAGCATAGGGAAAAAAGACCTGCCCTGGTACTCCCCTTCCCTAAAGGTCTGGGGAATTATAAGGGTCCAGAGAAAATTCAGAAAATATGGGTTAAGGGATCATTTTCTCTACTCTAAACTAAGCCCAGACCCGAAAAGAAACACATCCACTTATCCTTTGTATTACAGGATAGCCTACCTGTCATCTTAGTGCAGGGGCCACAAGGAGGCCACCTCAGGTCTCTGGTGCACCCTGGGATGTGGACATTGAGTAGAGACGGAGTGGGGGAATTCATCATCACTGCTGGTCACTGTTCTCTTCAGTGTTAAAGAAAGGACTCAGGGTTCCTTTTGCCTTCACACACACACACACACACTCACACATACTCTCTCTCTTTCTCTCTTTCTATCTCTGTCTCTGTCTCTCTCTGTCTCTCTCTCTCTTATCCTGTTGGAGCCTAAACCTAACTCCAAAAGACATCTCTAGTGCCCAGAGAACTGGTTTGGCCTGTTGGGATAGTCCTCTGCCTCTACTCATTTCTCCACATAAAATGGGGTTGTATTAAAATGATCTCTTAAAATCCTGATGGGGTGCTAATGATGGACCCCTAAAAGACCTTGGACTTTCCCACATGGCTGGGTTTTGACTCCCACTTCTCAGTGGCCTAAGTAGGATGTGGTTAGCAGCAAGAACCATGGGGCCTTCTGTTATAAACCACCTCACAGAGCTCTTGAGAAAAGCATTTTATAAACTTTACAACAATATGTAAAAGAGTAGTAGCAATAGTAGCAGTAGTTGTTTGCATTACCACACTGGGAATAGAGTTGAAAACAGGGTTTGAATTCCCACATAACCAATAGTCAATTGGGTAAGTCACTTACTTCACCTTTGAAACCTTAGTTTCCTCATCTGTCCAAAGAGGGCAATGGGGGCAGCTAGATGGCACAGTGGATAGAGCACCGGCCCTG
>NW_020951574.1:0-2333 GCF_900497805.2 Vombatus ursinus
GTTCAACTCTGTCCATCCCCACTACACCTCTGTCCCCATATTACCCCCTGACAAGCATAGCTTCTTCTCCTTTTCCTTTAGCAATAAACCTGGTGGCCTACAGAATAGAAATCCAGGACCTCACCCCCTGGGGTCCACATGTCTGTCCATGCTCCAAGCATCCTGCACATCCTCAAGGCCTGAGATAGCAGGAGCTCTCTCTAGTTAGTTTTATTAGTGAAATTATTGTTTGGTAATTGGAGGAGGAGGAGGGTGGGGAGGGTGACACCAAACTGCTTAAACAGGGAGCAAGGCAGGAAACTGGGGTATCCCCGCATACCTTCAGGGTGGGAGGTGTCACTTCCTGGCTTCAAGCCTTGGCTTAAGAGACAGTTTGATCTCCTTTTCTTTTACTGGAGAGGGCTGATATCTAGAGTCCTATCCTGAAAAGACTTCTAACACAGCTCAGCTATGGTCGTATTATGGAAATTGTGGTACAAGAACCCTTGAGAACTGAGTGAACAGCAGGGGGCAGTGTTGGCCCAATAGAACTGGTGGGTGAGTTGGAATTCCTGTGTTTTGGTCCCTGAACCTCTTTGTGCTCTGAGGTCTTAGCTTGCCTCAGTTTCCTGCCCTCAAAATAAGGACAAATGAGTGAGGGAAAAGGAGATGGAAGGATGAGTGTGGCCTCTCTGTCTGCCCCCACCCATCCATACCGTTTTCCCATACTTTCAGGAAACTCCCAATGTTCATGGTTGTATTCGTATAAATAAATTAATAGGGCAGTGGGGTGGAGGGAGGGAGTATTCTTTCTTCCTATTGCCTCCTGATTTTCCCACTCCACCTCCATGGCCCAAGCTTGGGAACTCTGTCATTCCCCTATAAAATCTTCCTTTCTTCCGACTTCATCCCTTTCCTTCCTCCCTCACTCCATCCAAGGCTCCCCCAGCTGTAAAGGGTGTTCTTGGAAGTGGGGAGTGACAGCTAGGCTTTTGTGGTGGCCTTTAAGCCTGTTGCAAGTATAGGTGTCACTGGAGGAGCTGAATTGGCTGGTCTCTTACTGCTTAGCTCCCTCCCTTCCCTTTTCTTATCACCAAATTCTCCCTGGCCTCCTGGGCAAGCTATCTGCCTGCCCTCTGAGGCCCCCCAAAGGGCACCATTGTGGACTCAGTATCTTCCCATACACACACAAATAACCGAAGTCTGAGTACTGGCTGGGCTTTGGCTTAAGGCACATTTTTGCAGCAACTGCTATTGATTGAATAAGATCTAGACTTTAAAGCTCTATATAAATGTTAACTATTGTTATTACTATGTAAATATACTGTAAATTCCCTAAATCGAGTTTGGGGATGTTCTGTCTGAGGGATGGGGGAGTGCTGAGGACTTCCCCACCCCCCAAGGAGGAGCTGCCCTCCCCCCCCCCAACTTAGTGTCCAGGGGGCTCTGGCAGGGTCTGACTGCCCCTCAACCCCCTCAGGTAAGATGCAGCCCTGGCCCAACCTGGAAGAAGAAATCGACTTACTGGCTAACATGCTGGCCCATCAAGACCCTGTCCCCCATCGCCAGGATACTGTCCCCCAGCGCTTCCGCTGGCCTGGTGAGCTCCCCCAGACACATCCCTCCAATGACACCTGACACCCCAGTCCCAATGATTATCATGTCCTTCCCCAGTTCCCCTTTACTAACCCAAGGCCCCTTTGCCCCTGGTGACTCCCTGGCCAGATCTCTCCTCTTCCTCTTTAGCAGCCACCCTGGTGTCCCCAGGACAGGAGCCTGATACCCCATCCCCTCAGGGCGCTCAAGTTCCCACCGTCAGAGCCTCTCATTCATCTTCGAGGCCTGTGGAGATGTCACCTGTGGATCCCCCACACCCATCTAATGATGTCCTCGTTCTCAGTAGGTAGTGGTGGGGTTCCTAGGGGTGGTGGGAGGCACCAACGTGAGGGAGAAGGGAGGATTCAGCCCCCTCTTGATGGGAAGCAGTGTGGCATACTGGACAGAGTGGAGTCAGGAGAGACTTGGGTTCAAATCCCTGCTCCAACACTTACTAGCTATTTGACTTTGGACAAGGCCTTTCAGCTTTCTGAGCATCAGTTTCCTCGTGTAATCCTTACACTCCTACCTCATTGGACTCTTATGAGGAAAGCACTTTATAAACTTCAAAGCAACATGAATGTAAGTGGTTGTTGCTATTATTACGGGCCCCTGTTCTTGTCTGCAGTGATGATCGTGGTCTGTGCAGTGGCTGGGCTCTCGGCGCTGGTTGTAGCTGTTGTCTGCTGGTGCAGGTGAGACCCTGGTGAGACCCCCCACCTCCTATGGGCATGCACCATGGAGCTCAGTCAGTGAAA
>NW_020951575.1:0-2753 GCF_900497805.2 Vombatus ursinus
TTTTGTTTTTTGTTGACCTAATGTGGTATCGTGTATTTAGTCAGCCAGTCAAGAAACATTTATTAAATGGCTACTATGTGCTAGGCACTATGCTAAGCACTAGGGATACAAAGAATGAGAAGATGGAGTCTTAAGGAGCTCACACAATGAGGGAGAAAATATGCCAACGACTAAGCACAAAGTATATATAGGATAAATTGGAGATAATCAACAGAAAGAAGGCACTAGAATTAAGGGGTTTTGGGAAAGGCTTCCTGTAGAAGGTGGGATTTTTGCTAGGACTTGAAGAAAGCCAAGATAACCAGGAGGTAGAGATGAGAAGGGAGAAAATTCCAGGCCTGGGGGAGAGTCAGGGAAAACGCAAGAATCTAGAGATATAGTGTCCTGTGTCACTGGATTACAGGCTACTGCAACTATTCAGTGGTGAGATGATAAGGGCCTGTGCCAGAGTGCTGGCAGTGTCAGAGGAAAGAAGGAAGCCTATAAAGCAAACGTTATAAAGGTAAAAATCAACAGGTCTTGGCAACAGATTGGATGTGGAGGAGTAAGAGAGTGAGGAGTTGGGGGCGGATGGTGACATCTTAGTTGTGAGCATGGGTGACTCGGAGGATGGCTGTAATAGGGAAGAGGGGGGGGTTTTGGGGGAAAGATAATGAGTTCAGTTTTGCATATATTGAGGTTAAGATGTCCATGGGATATTCAGTTAGAGATATCTAACAGGCAGTTGGATATATGAGACTGAGGTCAGCAGAGAGATTGGGGTTGGATAAGTAGATCTGAGAATCATCAATTTTGAGATAATTGAATCCATGGGAATTGGTGGCAGAACCAAGATAGAGCAGGGTGACAAAAACCTAGAGAGAAGAGAACTGGGGAATAAAAAAAGATGGTCATTAATTGGGAAATGGTACAAACTATGGTACATCTGTGTAACAGAATATTAATATGTTGCAAAAAATGATGAATACAGAGAAGGATGGAAAGACTCATATGAACTGATGCAAGAGTTAAATAAACAGAGTCAAGAAAAGAATATCTACAATGATTGAAACAATGTAAATAGAAAGAAAAACCACCATAAAACTGAAAGTGATTGTTGCAAAATTACAAGCATTACAAACTTAGGAAGAACAAACAACTGTGGCCCCAAAGAAGAGATAAAAGAAAACGCCTCCCCCCCTACTCCTTGGTGGAGGTGGGAAGTCCTTAGGTGTGGAACATCATATGTATTTTCAGACCTTTACAATGCATTGATCAATTTTGCTGCCTTTTCCTTTTTTTTTCTTTAAAAAAATAATCCAGGGGCAGCTAGGTGGCGCAATAGATAGAGCATGAGCCCTCAAATCCGACCTCCGACACTTGACACTTATTAGCTATGTGACCCTGGGCAAGTCACTTAACCCTGACTGCCTCACCAAAATAAAAAAAAAAAAAAGACAAATAAATTCATCAAAACCAAGCAACAGAGCCAATTAATATTCTAATACAATTTGAGAAAACTATGCTATAAAAGAACAGGTAGATGATGCAGTGGATAAAGTGCCTGGCCTGGGGTCAGGAAGAATCTGAGTTTAAATTATGCCTCAGACATTTATTTGCTGTGTGACCCTGGTCAAGTGACTGAACCCTGTTTGCCTCAGTTTCCTCATCTGTAAAATGAGCTGGAGAAAGAAATAGCAAACTACTTCAGTAGCTTTGCCACGAAAACCCCAAGTGGGGTCAACAGAGTCAGACACGACTGAAAAACAACTGAACAAAAAAAATGTTATTAAAATGATACTTTTAAAACAAGACTTGAAGTGCTCAGTGGTGGAGTGGATAGAAGGGCTTAGTGTCAGCAAGATCTCTGTTACTTGTTAACTGCATGATTGGTCAAATAGTTTAACCTCTTGGCATCTCAAGCAACTTTCTGTGATTTTGCTTCTAAGTCACAATCTGTATAAAGAGATTTTCCCTAGAAATTACTAAACACGATTTTCTTATACATTTGTCATCATGAGGATGTTGGTTTGGGCATTTCATGAAACTGTAATTTGGGTTACTAATAGTAAGTATTTTGTCACTGTCCTAGGCAAAAACTCAAAATGGCTCTCTACAGTATCCACTACAAACTGTGGTTTTCAAAGACCTTTATAACCTCAATTCATTTTTTCCACCCAGTCTCTCTTCCTGCTATTCCATAAGTGCCTCAGCTCTGTTCAAGTAAGTACCCTGAAACACGCCATACTCATTTCAGCCATGGTACTATTTTTGTTCTGCCTGTATTGCCCTCCCACTTCTCTTTCTGCTTATCTAAATCCTAACTATCCTTCAAAGCCCCAGCTACTAGCTTTTTCAGGGAAGCCTTTTCCAATCACACCATTTCATAGTGATTTTTCTCTTCTCTGAATTCTCACTGAGAGTCAGTTCCACACTGAGCACTTGAAGCTTCTGTTATTTTTTACCTTCCACTTATTTCAGCTACTATGAGCACCCCAAAGATGTTTTGTCCACCTCTCGCATCCCCCTGAAACTCTGGGGTCCTTTGGAGGAATATTTAAGGCCTGTCATAATCATACTTTTATTTGTCATTCTATTAACAAATTAGGAAAGCAAATGTTGTCTTTTTTTGGGGAAGAGGGCTGGGAGGAGGACAGTACCACAGTGCTGTAAATATCACTAGATAGGCTATGGAAGATCTTATTTTTAATTTATTATAAATGCGGAGATGCATTGGGCTTAATTAAAATTTCTTTTAAAATGTATGCACCTCA
>NW_020951576.1:0-2211 GCF_900497805.2 Vombatus ursinus
ACACTGCATATGCTATCAAACAAAGTTTATGTGTCTACCCTACTACAACTACTTTTTTTTTTTAAATCTGTTATAAAATAATTTTGGTTGGCTAAGGGAAGTAGAGAGGGATGTCTCTGGAAATAAACATGATGCAAAAACAAAAGTATCATTTAAAATAATGTATTACTTTACATTTATTCACACACAAAATAACTCATAAGCTTGGTTAAAACAGGCCTAATGTCACCACTACTGGAAAAATTGTGTATCTGAACATATAGTAAAAAGTGTTTTTGGATACACAAGCTATTCATCATGCTATGCATGGTAAACAAGAATTTGTTTTAACATCCTTCCCTCTTTGTCCTGATCAAATAATCTCCACATCTTTAATGCACAGCCAGAATCAACTAGATCATTTGGGGATTAGTATCTGAATCTCCCTAAGTCAAATTTAAAAAAACAACCATTTACAGTGAAACGAAATCAATATATCCGTTACAAACCATAGCATCAACATATATCACAGATAGGTAAACTCTAACAAACATTACACTTGAGTGAATACATAACACACAAACCAAAAATCTTACCTTGATAAACTCTGCTCTTTACCTAGAATAGACGGAGAAGAAAAGAATGTATCAATGTTTTTTATAAATTTTATGGCACCTGATAAAACACTGTAACAAAGTAGATATACTTGCTATTTTAAACTAATATTGCTAATGCAGTGTATTAAGTGAAACTACATAAATATACTTATGATAATTTCTAAATTAAAAGCCTCTAGGTTAATGTCCCTATTTCAAAGATAGGATAAAGGTCTGTTTATGTAACTACTGAATATGTCTAAGTAATTTGCAGAAAGGCAAGTTTAAACTTGAGGTAACACAGAATTTCCTAACCATTTAGAGATATCTAAGACTGCCTAGAAAAGTAATGGGTCCAACAAGAGCTGGATAACCACTTGTCATACATTTTGTAGAAAGAATTCTTGTTTAGTAATAAATTAAGACTAGATGTCCTCTGAGGTCCCACTTCTACAACATATCTTCATATTCTGTAAAGTGGCAATTATCTTTGTGGCAACTTAATGTTTCACTTTATCTAATGATCACTTATCCTGAAACCCAAAATGGCAAAGTACCATGAAGTAAGGATAAATGAGAAAAGGAAATGGGGCTTTCAGTACCCCAAATCATAAATTTTACTTATAGGAAAGGCCTACACACTTTCAACTTAGGGCATATTTTACACATAATTCTAACAAATTTGACTAATTTATTTTTCGACCCACTTCAAATCAGAATAAGCAAAATAAAAATGAAGAAAAGTGAGATGACTGCTAGCCACTGTCATCCTGACAGAGACAAGGAATAACAGCAAATAACGAGGGATAAGATATAAAAACTACAAAAAAGCAGAAACAAAAATTTTTAAAATACTCTCCATTTTAATGACATTTTGGTATTAGAGGCAAACAGTACTAAATGTATACCTCTGCAACACCTGAAGACAACATGGACAAGATCTCATAGAGCAAAGGAGTTATATTCCAAATATATTTTTTCATTGAAATTCAATCACATTTATTAAGTACTGCCTATACCCAAGAACTGTTCCCAAAGTCTATTTAACCCACAAAAAAACCCTAATTTTTTTTAACTGGACGTGTAATTTCACTGTTATAGAGCTAGAATTTCTAATTATTAAATTCCCTCTCACAACTGAAAGCAACACCTTATAGCCTTAAGAAAGTTGCCTGAGGTGCTCATAAGTGAAGATACTTGGGATCACAAAGTACCGCAATATATGTCAAAGGCAGTTCTTGAATCCAGGTCTTTTTGGCCCCAAGGCAAGATCTCTATTAAAACTACAATATATTGCCTTTCCTGATCATATCAATAATGCTGCTGAAACTACCTACTATTTATAACATTTTTTCAATGAGAAAAATGCTTTCATAGTTCCAATTTGGGATGCCAAGACATATTTTCATCAAAAGATTTGTACCAAAAATTGCTGAAATTTTCAAAATTATTATGGCACTTGAAAAGGGATAATTTCTCCAATTTGAGAAATTAACTTAGGTAGACTAGTTCACTCCTTGAGAATCAGAAGTGGGAGGTATTAAATATGGATGGAACGATATCAGGTGACAGGGTGGCACAGCGGAAAGCAAGCCTTGGAACCAGAAAGCTTGCGTTCAAGCCCCTCATACATACA
>NW_020951577.1:0-1292 GCF_900497805.2 Vombatus ursinus
AAATTAAATGACTTGCCCGGGGATGTACAGTGAGAAAATATTTAAGGCGGGATTGGAACCAATATATTATTGACTCTAAGTCAGTTTTTTATTTCCAAATCTTTGCTATCACAAAAGTGTTTGCTTCTCTATTTTGGTATATGTTAGACTTATGTTTATTATCTTTAACAAAGTAATAACACAGCTGTTCAGTGTTCATAGGATCATAGACTTGAAGCTAGAAATGACATCAGAGACAGTCTACTCCAGTACTCTCATTTTTCCAGGTAGCAAATTGAATCTCAGGGAAGTAAATGACTTGACTAAGGTCACATAGATCATCAGCATCAAAAGTGGGATTTGACCTCAGATCTTCCAGACTCAAAGCACACTGCCCTAGCCACTATAGTAGGCTGCCTTTTGCTTTGTTTCAAGTTCTTTACTACCACAAAAACACTACTGTGATATATGCTTGTTGTATATTACACTTCTTTTGTATGTTAATATTAGCAAGATAATAAAAGTGGTCAAATGGATTATGTTGAAATTTAATGCCTTTATTTCCATTATTATGGTAATGGTATTTTTCTTCTTTTTTATTTTATATAATTTCTTACATCTTTTCTTATTTATTTGAAATCCTCATATTTATCATCTCTAATGACCCAATAATATTTCACTGCATTCATATACCATGATTTGCTCATCTGTTCCTTACTAGCTTTCTCCTTGTTTCTTGCTATTATGAATTATACTCTAAATATTATAAAATTTGCAGGATGGGTGCTTTTTCCACATCAATACTATCCTTAGGTTATACATCTACTAGACAAATTACTGAGTCAAAAGGTGTGACCATATTTAAAAAAACTGTATTATAAAAGTCTACACTGCTATCCAAAAAGATAGCACCAATTTGGAACTCTCCAGGAAATAAGTTGGGGTACTGGTTTTCCATAATTTCACCAGCCTTAGATTTTACTGTCTTTACAGAGAGGTGGTGCAGTGGTTGGAGTGCTGGGCCTGGAGTTAGGAAATCTCATATTCCTGAGTTCACATCTGGTCTCAGGCATTTACTAGCTGTGTGATCCTGGGCAAATCACTTAATTCTTTTACCTCAGTTTCCTCATCTGTAGAATGAACTGGAGAAAAGAAATGACAAACCACGAATCTTTTCACAGTTAGTGTAAGGTGTGTTATCAATTGATTGAAGTGTATTTTCATTTCGTTAAGGCATCAGATCACAATCCATCCATGCTTCCTTATACTGTGTGGCTCTAGTCATCTGTCTCCCCATGCTTCTTAAATTCTTT
>NW_020951578.1:0-3814 GCF_900497805.2 Vombatus ursinus
ATAACCCAGTCTGGGTACCCCAATGGCCCCTCCCTGCAGAGAAAGCCCAGGCTTTACGTGATATAGTGCAGCACCAGTTACAGGTGGGGCACATTGAGCCCACATCCAGCCCCTGGAACAGCCCAGTGTTTGTAATAAAAAAGAAATCAGGGAAATTTCGAGTGTTAATAGATCTCAGGGCGGTTAACACCACCCTAGAACCCATAGGAACCCTACAGCCTGGCCTCCTCTCCCCTAATTTAGTGCCTTCTGGATGGCCTGTGATGGTCATAGACATCCAAGATTGTTTTTTCTCTATCCCATTATCCCCAGAAGATAGAAAGAGATTTGCCTTTACCATACCCACTACCAATAATGCAGGACCAGATTTAAGATATCAATGGAAGGTCCTGCCCCAAGGAATGTGCTGCAGTCCCACCTTATGTCAGGCTTATGTGGGGAGAGTGCTGGACCCTATCAGGGACAAATGGCCTAAAGCCACAATACTTCACTATATGGATGATATTTTATTAGCCACTAGCACTAATGAGACACTAGCAAGATTGGTAAAAGAAACCATCTCTGCTCTTGCTCATTATGGTTTGGTGGTGGCCCCTGACAAAGTCCAACAAAATTACCCACTCACATACCTTGGCCTTCGTATGGAGACTGTTTCTATTAGCAATCAAATTCCTGAACTAGGGCTTGATAAGATAACCATCTTGAATCACTTCCAAAAGTTAGTAGGACAGATCCAATGGCTCAGGGCCCGTACGCCCTTTCCTCCTGCTGTAATGCAGCCTTTATATGATATATTAAAAGGAAATTCAGATTTGAACTCCCTTCGGGCATGGACTCCTGCTGCTAAGGCAGCAGTGTCCCAAATATTCTCACTTGCTGCCCAGGCCCAGACTGCCAGATGGGACCCCAAAGGTAGAACAGAGGTCTCCTTGGTCAATCAACAGAGTCCTTTTTGTGTTATACACCAAGGTCCCAAATTGTTAGAATTTGTATATGCAAAGAAGGCTCACAAGGTACTGCCAAATTATTATGAGATGTTAGGGGAACTAGCCTTAGCTGCAGTACAAAGGGCTGTCCACTTGTCTGGGCAGTGACCTTTACTTTACTCGATTTTTGAACCTGGACAGCGAGAAGCCATTATGCAAACCTATTGGTCTTGGGCACATTGTTCCCAATGGGCCGAGATAAGTCCCCATTCCTCCTGCCTGCTTCTCCCTATGCTAGAGCAAATAACCTTAGTACCCCCCCAAAGAAAGGTTATGGGAGAACCTGTTCAAGGCCCAAATGTTTTCACTGATGCTACAAAAAACAAAAAGGCCTCTATTTATCATGAGGCCTCCAAGGAAATAACAGTATTAGAAACCCCCTATGACTCCACCCAGAAAAATGAGCTTTTTGCCATCCTCCATGCTTGCCGTAAATATCCTGAGCCTATAAATATAATCTCTGATAGTCTATATGCAGTAGAGGTTCTTAGATGCATAGAGGATGCCGTCCTCCAACCTCATAATTCCACCATATCCTCTCTCCTGGGGGAATTACAGCAAATTTTGTTGCAGCGAAACAAACCCCTCTACATTCTCCATGTTTATTCTCATCAGTCCACCTCAGGAGGCATTTTTGAGGGCAATGATGTAGCGGATTGTGCTTTACAGTGCTCCCTACTGCCAGTCCTCACCCCTCCTGAACAAGCCCATGATTTTTTACACCTACCAGCCAGCTCCCTGAGACGCCTGTATGGTTTAACTTGTGAACAGGCTCGACAAATTGTGAGGCGATGTGTGCGCTGTGTTCCTTTTCTCCCCCCTCCATCCAGTAAGGGGATTAACCCACGAGGTCTTTTTCCCAATGACTTGTGGCAAATGGATGTTACTCACCTTGGCCGTGTCACTATCCATGTCTGCATTGATACTTTTTCCAAATTTATAACGGCCACCGTATCCAGTAAGGAGAACACCCCATCAGTTATTAAGCATCTGTACCATTGCTTCGCCTCTGTGGGGATCCCACAGGTCATTAAAACTGACAACGGGCCTGCCTATTTATCTACACAAATGGCTGCCTTTTTTACATCCTTTGGCATTAAGCATGTTACAGGGATCCCCTATAACCCCACAGGTCAGGCTATTGTTGAGTGAGCCCATCGTACCTTGAAAGCTACCCTCAGTAAACAAAAAGGGGGAGTAGGAGGTTGGGGCTCTGGGCGGTGGCCTACCCAAGCAGATGTGGATAAAGCTTTATATACATACAATTTTCTCTGTCTAGATAGAGACATGGGCCTATCCCCTAGCATGCTACAGCTAATAACACCACCCACTTGTAATTCAACTGGCCCCTTAAAAACAGCACTACATGTACCATCCCTTAACCAGAAAGTCCTCTGGAAGGACGATGAGGGAAACTGGCAAGGCCCATCTGTAGTGTTGTGGAGAGGGCCGGGGTATTTATGTCTTACAGATCCTGATGGCCAGAGCCGCTGGGTACCAGAAAGAAGAACAAAATGAGTTGAAGAAGCCCTGGGAGAGACAACAAGGATGGGAGAAGAAACACAGTCAACAGAAAATTCAGAGAGAGCAGAAAGAAAAGACAGTTAGGATGTCTAAACTGAGTAAACTGTTTTCACTTTTTGCGCGATCAGGACTTTGCCACAGATTGCATCAGCTCTAGTGCCCTGGGACACAAGAGAGAATGGCTGGGGGCACTTACATTGGCAGCATCCATCTTCGAGGAGTTCCAGATACAGGACTTATATAGTGGATAGCAATTGCTTGCCTCAAAAAATAGAGGAACTGGCCAATAAATTCGCCCAAGCCCTCCAAGTGCAGGCTGATATTGATCAGCAGCTGGAGGAGCAGATTCATAAAGTAGCATTGGCTACCCAGGACATTGGGAATGAATTTATGTGGCTGGAATTGAGACAGCAGTTGCCATGCGATGGCTGATATTGATCCATTTGTGTAACACCCTTAAACCATAACGCCACTTGAGACGCCCTTTTACAAAGCATAAATGACACTCTCCTTTCTTTTCTATTTGGTGTAATGATACCCGTGCCCTTTCCCAGATCCAGGCTACAAATCTTTCCTCTGTACTCCAGGCTTTACGGGTGTTAATTACACTGGCGCAGAACATATCTGACACTTGGCACCAGCACGAGACTGATGATATTGTTCATCACCTTAGCGATTGGATTAAGCATGCCTCCTTCCCCATCCCCTCCCTTGTAACCCATTGGGCATTTATTGTTACTACTCACTATATTAGGAGGTTTCCTTAGGATTCTTAGAGGTTCTATAGAGGCACTCAGAACCGAAGGCCTAGTATTGAGACCCTGTCTCCTCCCCCTCAATTAAACAAAAAGGGGGAATTGTGAGGGACTGTCTGATGTTGGCTACTGCCAAGTGGAGATTGTGGCAAGATGGGGTAGGAACTGGGTATTAGGAAGTAACCGGAGCTCACACTCCCGAGGCAGTGGGCAGTGCTATGTGGAGCTGTGATAAGCTGGGGAAGGAACAGAATACAAGGAAGTAGCTGGAGCATGTGCTCCTGAGGCAGGGGGCTGTGCCACGTGGGAGTGGGACGGCAGAGAACGAGTTCCTTTGTCTAGCCCCCTCCCTAAGTGCAACGTCAACCCCAGACACCTCCTTCCTGTGTCCTTCCTGACTTCCTGGGTCACGTACCTTCCCTTTGTGTAGCACTGACCCCAGACGCCTCCTCCCGGTATCTGGGCCTGACTTCCTAGGTCACGTGCTCTCTCTTTGTCTATGCACTAATCCCAGACGCCTCCTTCCTGTATCCGGTCCTAGCCTCCTGC
>NW_020951579.1:0-5834 GCF_900497805.2 Vombatus ursinus
CAGACAGACTCTATGTGAGAGGGTAATGCTGCTTTATGAGATGACCCCAACCTATCATGAGGATCAGCTATGTGCTGGAAGTGGCGTCATCTACTTTCTTGTCTTGATGTTCTTGGTGCTGCTTCTAATCATCATTGTTGCTTTTCATCAGGAGATCCTCTGTGAACTGTCCCCAGTATCACCCATTGCATCACAGATCTGGGACTTTGTCCTTCTAAAGCAAGGAGATGAAGGCTCAGATTCCAGGTCTTTGCTCTCCATATTCAGTCACGCTGGGACTAATACTCTCCTTTAGTACTTGGTGTTTACTTTTTTCCCTTTTCTTTTTCTTTTTTCCTTTTCTTTTATCTGAAGTAAGCTCTTCTTTCAGTACCGCCTAAAGCCATAGGTGAGAATGCTGAATCAGGAAGAAAATTTCTTTCTCTAGAATGCCAATCCCTGAACTTCAAAATTGGGAATTTTTGAACTTGGGCCAAGGGGCACATGTGCATTTTTGCTTCTGCCATGTGCTTTTAGAGTAGTGGTTTCACTGTAGTCCAGGGACCCCAGGATGATTCCTGAGACCTTTTTTTTTTTGGCGGGGGGGGTGAATCAAAACTATTTCAGTAATAATACTGAGGCATTTCATTTTCTAATATGGTAAATATTAATAGACATAATCCACATAAACAAAAGTTCTTTGAAAGGTCCTCAGTAATTTTTAAGAATGTAAGACGGTCTTGAGACCAAAAAGTTTGAGAACCATTGTTCTAGAGGAAATCTCCTCAATGCCTAATTGCTATGGTCTGTTGAGCTTGGAAAATATTTGACTTTCAGGACTGACCCCTCGTCTACCATATGTAAACACATGTCTCCTTCTGCCACGTGCTTTTGTCATGAGTTACCATTGGCTGCTCCAAAGAGGAGGAAACTACACGTGGAAACAGACCCTCTTCAACTTGCCCCCTATTAAAGGTCTCCTCTGTTATACATCGGTTTATCTCTCAAGTCCAAGAGGAAGAAGAGAGAATAAAAGGCCTAGATGTTCACACAGCTAGATTTTTAGGATGGTGAGGGATAAGAGCCTTTCCCCAAGTCATTGTCTTCCCACCATCTTGAGTCTCCTGTGTCCTATCAGCAAAGTGCCAGTGTATGCTTATATTCTTTTGGGATACCCTTTAGATGCCTCCAAATGACAAAGTCCATGCCCTGTCATCTCATCAAGTTTATCGGAGACCTCATCAAATTGACCATAGGTTCCCAGATCAACCCTTTTACATCATGTTCCTCTCCCTACCACTTAACTTTGTACTTACTCTATATCTATTCCCTATATACATGTGTACATGTTGTTCTGTGCCCCAACAGAATGTATACTCTTTGAAATCAAGGTCTATTTCATTTCATGTCTTTGTCTCCACCAAACCTATCCCAGGAATTATGTACCATAGCCTGGCATGTAAGTGTTTAATAAACTTTGCTTTGTGGAATTGAATTGAATAGCAACAAATGCATGCTAAATTTTTTTAAAACTTGTCAAAATCAGTTTAAAATTCTCCCTTTTAATCTTTTTTTAATACTTTTACTTTGCATAGCAAATCCTTTCTTTAGAGATAGCAGAAGTAAATTTAAGCCTGTCCCAGGTCAGAGTTTGTCACCAAGTCTGAATTAGGGGAGGCCCAAGAAATGCTCCAAATTATTCATGTTATGCTATGTTAAAAGTTCCCCAGGTTTAAAGCATTTGTTTGTGGTTGATCTGATGACTCGGTTTTAAAGGTCAGACCTGGCTCAGGCTGGTCTGGTGGTGCATTATCTGGATTGAAATTAAATGAACCACTCTTGGACCAACTAATCGTTAAAAGGAAGTTTACTTAGCTTCAGCAAAGCTGCAGAACCTGTTAAGGACATAGCCCTACTTGTCTCTGAATGGGAATGTGTCTATTCAGTTGGTTGTATTGGAGCAGATGGGTGTTGTGACTTGATGGGTGATGGGGCATCTACCAAGCTGAAGGGCACCAACTCTTTATGGGCTGGCCTTTTTATTCACTAGCCTACTGGAAAGCCACCATGGCTTGAACCTTTTCTTCCTAGACCAAGTCTCTTTAATAGCTGCCCTGCCTTTTAAGGGAAAAAAAACTAACCTAGCTACGTGGCAGGGAACTTAGTAGGTATTGTTCTTACCATCCTTTACTGGCAACATCATAAAGATTTTCCAGAGGTCCTGCCACTTCTTAAATGGCTTTAGGCGGTACTGAAAGAAGAGCTTACTTCAGATAAAAGAAAAGGAAAAAAGAAAAAGAAAAGGGAAAAAAGTAAACACCAAGTACTAAAGGAGAGTATTAGTCCCAGCGTGACTGAATATGGAGAGCAAAGACCTGGAATCTGAGCCTTCATCTCCTTGCTTTAGAAGGACAAAGTCCCAGATCTGTGATGCAATGGGTGATACTGGGGACAGTTCACAGAGGATCTCCTGATGAAAAGCAACAATGATGATTAGAAGCAGCACCAAGAACATCAAGACAAGAAAGTAGATGACGCCACTTCCAGCACATAGCTGATCCTCATGATAGGTTGGGGTCATCTCATAAAGCAGCATTACCCTCTCACATAGAGTCTGTCTGGGTGTGGTACAGGCTATGGGAAGGGGATGGCTCGAAAGTATGTCTGCTTTCTGGAGCAATCTGAACCATAGATTGGTACTGTGAGACTCTTAGAGGAACTGGGTTTGGAATTAGAAGGCCTGTGTTTGGAATCTACTAGCCATGTTACCTTGGGCAAATTACCTCCCTTCAGTGGGGCCTCTTTTCTCAACTACAAAATGAGGGGCTTCAACTTATTTGGGAGAACAGAAGGGGCTCCAGGATAAGGGTCCCTTTGGGCAGAAGTAGCCTTCTGCCACTTAAGCTTGTTGGTCTGAAGTCCTTTCCAGTTCTTAACCCTATAATCCCATGAATTTCTCCCTTCAACAAACCCTGGACCTCCGAGTCTGGAGGAGCTAAGCAGTGCAATGGATAGAGTACAGAACTTGGAAGTCTGGAAGACATGAGTTCAAATCTTGCCTCAGATGCTTATTAGTTATGTGATCCTGGGTAATTCGCTTAACCTCTCTGTGCCTCAGTTTCCTCATCTGTAAAAAATAGTGATAATAATGGTACCTATCTCCCAAAGTTGTGATCAAATGAGTTAACATATGTAAAACATTTTATAAAACTTAAAGTTCAATATGATAATAATGATTATTATAATAAATATAATTATGGAAAAGTAGACATAAACCAGGTCATTCAAATGACTGCTAATTACACCCTCATACTATTTAACAGGAAGTACCACTTAACAGAGGAAGAGGCAAGGAGACAAAATCAAGCAGGGCTTGCCTGCAAAGCACATAGATGGAAATAAATAATAACAATAAACATTGTTTTATAATAGCACTTTGAGTTACACAAAATGCTTTAAACAACCCTATGAGGTAGGCTGTGCAAATATTATTATCTCCATTTAACAGATTAGACAAGTGTAAAAGTGTAAAAGAGGTGAAGTGATCCCAGAGTTAGCGTGCTAGTAAGAGAAAAGCCTGGGTTCAGTTTACACAGCACAACCATCAGGAAGTTTAGCTCTCTCTAGGACTAAAGTCTTTTGCTTCGACAGTTGCCAGGAACAACTCCAGGAGCTACCCAAACATGGCCCAAAGACCACACTTAAAATATGCCTGCTTTCCCTTGCCACCTGAAAGCCTGAAAGAGCACTTTCATGATTTCTAGTCTCAGTCCAGTCACCAATGTCTTTAAATGAGTATGATGCTTTGAGGGCAAACTTCCAGGAGGGGCTTCTCAGCTCCAAATGCCACACCGGTGGCCACAAAGAGGGAAAGGCTTATTAAGAAAAGGATCAAATTAAACAGTTCTATTCATAGATATTTTATCCACTCCTCTTACTAACTCCTTCTACGAACACACGGAAATCTGCCTTAGCATAGTGCTTGGCACATAGCTAGTGCTTAATAAATACAAACTGATTGATTGCCTAGTCACTCAATGATTCTATTAGCCTTGGAAATTATCAAGCCTAGCCTCCCAATTTTTACAGATTTGGAATCTGTTGAATTGCCTAAGGTCATACAGGGAGACAACTGAGCCAAGATCAAAATCTAAGTTCTTTTTTTTTCTTTGGCTAGGCAATGGGGTTAAACGACTTGACCAGGGCCACACAGCTAGTAAGTGTTATGTATCTGAGGCCATATTTGAACTCAGGTCCTCCTGAATCCAGGGCCAGTCTATCCACTGTGTCACCTAGCTGCCCCCAAAATCTAAGTTCTTTGACTTTAAGCCCAGTACTACTCTTTTTTTTTTTTTTTTGGCAATTGGGGTTAAGTGACTTGCCCAGGGTCACACAGCTAGTAGGTGTCAAGTGTTTGGTCTGAGGCTGGATTTGAACTCAGGTCCTCCTGACTTCAGGGCCAGTGCTCTATCCACTGCGCCCCTAGTTGCCCCCCAGTACTACTCTTACCATGCTGCCTCAAAGTAAGGCCTGGTTTAAATGCTGCTTCTTCCATGAGGCCTAGCCAGATTACTCAGAAAGAGTGGTGAAGGGAATTTTGGGCAGGTAGGATAAACGCAATGAAGGGAAGAGATTAGAAGGCAGTCTCAATTTAGAAGGGAAAATGGAAGGGATCCATTATGCCATGGTGAAGGAAGGTCTATACGTCTGTGGTGAGAAACCCTGGATTCTCAAACTTTATAATGTGTTTCAACTTGGGGTGAGCAGCCACAATAGGAGGCTATCTTCTCCAAATAAAGGTTGTAATTCCCAGGACTGCATCCAACCTAGTGGAAGGGATAATGTGACTCGTAGAGGGTCACCAGCACTCAGGGAGCATAGACAGAACCAGAGATTGGACTTAGGAGCAGTGAGAACAGGGAACAGACCGGACTGGGCCTTATGACTCAGAATACAAAGCTACCTCTACCATTTGGCATAGGTTTCTTCATAAACTGATATTTTTATGAACGGGGCATGGCAGAAAAAGTTCCCACCAAATAACTAATGTGCAAATGTTTCTAATTCAACCAATATGTAATTTCCAATTTTAGAATCAAAGAACCTGACTTGGAAGGGACTTCAGAAATCTGGCAGTCCAATCTATAACTAGAAGAGGAATCCCTTCTACAAGTGTTTATGCACCCTCCCTTTGAAGCTCTCTAGTGATGTAGTGCCCACTATTTCCTGAGATGACCCATTCTACTTTTGGCTGGTTCTAGTTGTAAAGATATTTTTCCCCTAGAGAAACAAAAATCTGCCTCTAACTTTCGCCCATTGTTCATAGTTTTGCCTTTTGGTACCAACCAAAAATCCTCTTTCACACTTAATACCTGAACACAGCTCTCATGTCTTGACTAAGTCCTCTCTTCTTAAGGCTAAATGGCACCACTCCCTTCATTCAATCTTCCTATGGCACAACCTTCGGTCCACCCATCATCCTGGGTACCCTTCTCTACCTCCATATCTATATGTCCTCATTGACAACTAGTCCATGTCTTTCCCACTGTGGCATTCAGAACTGAGCACAGATGAGGTCTGATCGGGGTAGATAACGTCAAGACATACTATGCCTCCCTTAATGTGATCCAAGGTCAAGTTTGCCTTTTTTTATTGCTGTCACACTGATAACTCAAATATATACATGGCAACATTTTATATCTTCGTTCTAATATTTCTAAGCATTAAGCTAAGTTCCTTATGTTACTAGTGCCCTCATTTGCTGTTTACATCTGGTGCATTCCAGACAAGCTACACATAAAATTTTTTTTTTGGTAGGTTGAATTATATTTTCCCATTCAAAAGTCTTAGTGCAG
>NW_020951580.1:0-3276 GCF_900497805.2 Vombatus ursinus
CTGCACTAAGACTTTTGAATGGGAAAATATAATTCAACCTACCAAAAAAAAAATTTTATGTGTAGCTTGTCTGGAATGCACCAGATGTAAACAGCAAATGAGGGCACTAGTAACATAAGGAACTTAGCTTAATGCTTAGAAATATTAGAACGAAGATATAAAATGTTGCCATGTATATATTTGAGTTATCAGTGTGACAGCAATAAAAAAAGGCAAACTTGACCTTGGATCACATTAAGGGAGGCATAGTATGTCTTGACGTTATCTACCCCGATCAGACCTCATCTGTGCTCAGTTCTGAATGCCACAGTGGGAAAGACATGGACTAGTTGTCAATGAGGACATATAGATATGGAGGTAGAGAAGGGTACCCAGGATGATGGGTGGACCGAAGGTTGTGCCATAGGAAGATTGAATGAAGGGAGTGGTGCCATTTAGCCTTAAGAAGAGAGGACTTAGTCAAGACATGAGAGCTGTGTTCAGGTATTAAGTGTGAAAGAGGATTTTTGGTTGGTACCAAAAGGCAAAACTATGAACAATGGGCGAAAGTTAGAGGCAGATTTTTGTTTCTCTAGGGGAAAAATATCTTTACAACTAGAACCAGCCAAAAGTAGAATGGGTCATCTCAGGAAATAGTGGGCACTACATCACTAGAGAGCTTCAAAGGGAGGGTGCATAAACACTTGTAGAAGGGATTCCTCTTCTAGTTATAGATTGGACTGCCAGATTTCTGAAGTCCCTTCCAAGTCAGGTTCTTTGATTCTAAAATTGGAAATTACATATTGGTTGAATTAGAAACATTTGCACATTAGTTATTTGGTGGGAACTTTTTCTGCCATGCCCCGTTCATAAAAATATCAGTTTATGAAGAAACCTATGCCAAATGGTAGAGGTAGCTTTGTATTCTGAGTCATAAGGCCCAGTCCGGTCTGTTCCCTGTTCTCACTGCTCCTAAGTCCAATCTCTGGTTCTGTCTATGCTCCCTGAGTGCTGGTGACCCTCTACGAGTCACATTATCCCTTCCACTAGGTTGGATGCAGTCCTGGGAATTACAACCTTTATTTGGAGAAGATAGCCTCCTATTGTGGCTGCTCACCCCAAGTTGAAACACATTATAAAGTTTGAGAATCCAGGGTTTCTCACCACAGACGTATAGACCTTCCTTCACCATGGCATAATGGATCCCTTCCATTTTCCCTTCTAAATTGAGACTGCCTTCTAATCTCTTCCCTTCATTGCTTTTATCCTACCTGCCCAAAATTCCCTTCACCACTCTTTCTGAGTAATCTGGCTAGGCCTCATGGAAGAAGCAGCATTTAAACCAGGCCTTACTTTGAGGCAGCATGGTAAGAGTAGTACTGGGGGGCAACTAGGGGCGCAGTGGATAGAGCACTGGCCCTGAAGTCAGGAGGACCTGAGTTCAAATCCAGCCTCAGACCAAACACTTGACACCTACTAGCTGTGTGACCCTGGGCAAGTCACTTAACCCCAATTGCCAAAAAAAAAAAAAAAAGAGTAGTACTGGGCTTAAAGTCAAAGAACTTAGATTTTGGGGGCAGCTAGGTGACACAGTGGATAGACTGGCCCTGGATTCAGGAGGACCTGAGTTCAAATATGGCCTCAGATACATAACACTTACTAGCTGTGTGGCCCTGGTCAAGTCATTTAACCCCATTGCCTAGCCAAAGAAAAAAAAGAACTTAGATTTTGATCTTGGCTCAGTTGTCTCCCTGTATGACCTTAGGCAATTCAACAGATTCCAAATCTGTAAAAATTGGGAGGCTAGGCTTGATAATTTCCAAGGCTAATAGAATCATTGAGTGACTAGGCAATCAATCAGTTTGTATTTATTAAGCACTAGCTATGTGCCAAGCACTATGCTAAGGCAGATTTCCGTGTGTTCGTAGAAGGAGTTAGTAAGAGGAGTGGATAAAATATCTATGAATAGAACTGTTTAATTTGATCCTTTTCTTAATAAGCCTTTCCCTCTTTGTGGCCACCGGTGTGGCATTTGGAGCTGAGAAGCCCCTCCTGGAAGTTTGCCCTCAAAGCATCATACTCATTTAAAGACATTGGTGACTGGACTGAGACTAGAAATCATGAAAGTGCTCTTTCAGGCTTTCAGGTGGCAAGGGAAAGCAGGCATATTTTAAGTGTGGTCTTTGGGCCATGTTTGGGTAGCTCCTGGAGTTGTTCCTGGCAACTGTCGAAGCAAAAGACTTTAGTCCTAGAGAGAGCTAAACTTCCTGATGGTTGTGCTGTGTAAACTGAACCCAGGCTTTTCTCTTACTAGCACGCTAACTCTGGGATCACTTCACCTCTTTTACACTTTTACACTTGTCTAATCTGTTAAATGGAGATAATAATATTTGCACAGCCTACCTCATAGGGTTGTTTAAAGCATTTTGTGTAACTCAAAGTGCTATTATAAAACAATGTTTATTGTTATTATTTATTTCCATCTATGTGCTTTGCAGGCAAGCCCTGCTTGATTTTGTCTCCTTGCCTCTTCCTCTGTTAAGTGGTACTTCCTGTTAAATAGTATGAGGGTGTAATTAGCAGTCATTTGAATGACCTGGTTTATGTCTACTTTTCCATAATTATATTTATTATAATAATCATTATTATCATATTGAACTTTAAGTTTTATAAAATGTTTTACATATGTTAACTCATTTGATCACAACTTTGGGAGATAGGTACCATTATTATCACTATTTTTTACAGATGAGGAAACTGAGGCACAGAGAGGTTAAGCGAATTACCCAGGATCACATAACTAATAAGCATCTGAGGCAAGATTTGAACTCATGTCTTCCAGACTTCCAAGTTCTGTACTCTATCCATTGCACTGCTTAGCTCCTCCAGACTCGGAGGTCCAGGGTTTGTTGAAGGGAGAAATTCATGGGATTATAGGGTTAAGAACTGGAAAGGACTTCAGACCAACAAGCTTAAGTGGCAGAAGGCTACTTCTGCCCAAAGGGACCCTTATCCTGGAGCCCCTTCTGTTCTCCCAAATAAGTTGAAGCCCCTCATTTTGTAGTTGAGAAAAGAGGCCCCACTGAAGGGAGGTAATTTGCCCAAGGTAACATGGCTAGTAGATTCCAAACACAGGCCTTCTAATTCCAAACCCAGTTCCTCTAAGAGTCTCACAGTACCAATCTATGGTTCAGATTGCTCCAGAAAGCAGACATACTTTCGAGCCATCCCCTTCCCATAGCCTGTACCACACCCAGACAGACTCTATGTGAGAGGGTAATGCTGCTTTATGAGATG
>NW_020951581.1:0-1335 GCF_900497805.2 Vombatus ursinus
AAGGGCCTGGACCTGTAGTGGTCCCGAAGGGGGTTTGAAATCAATCCAGGCGGTGATATAGGGGACCTGATCGGGGTGGCCAGGTATACCATAGACAATTCCCCTGACCCGGCCGGCCACCGAGACGTCAAACGTACCCCCTGGGGGCCAGCCTACCTCGAAGGTGGGCCATTCCTGTTGGCAAAGGAGAGCTAATTTCTTTTTAGTAACCTGAAACCCATAACCTTCTGCTATACGCCGATATTGTTTGAAGTCCCGTAAGACAATAAAGAGAGGGGAGCCTGGCTTAGGGCTCGAGGGTCCTTGTCCCATGGTGGATTAAGGACTGAGAAAGAAAAGAGTAACAAATAGACGTGCTCACGTAAGCAAGGACCAAACACGGACACAGGGAAGACACAGTCAAAACAGGGTAGAGGGGAATCAAACTGCCTCAATTCCGAACGACCTAGACAATGAGACAGGAATTTACACCCCCCCTCACGGAACAAATAGTAGATAGACGCGCACACACAGTCGACACAAAAACGGAAAAAAAGACACAGTCAAAACCCTGGATGCTCCTGACACAGTAGCGGAGAACAAACCCGTCTCAGTTCCGAACAACCTGGAGAATGAGGCAGGAAGTCTTTCTCCCCCACCCCGCCACGGAGCGCACAGTGGACACACACACACACAGTGACATCGGCGCCGGACAGACACAATCAGACAGGCAGGACTCTCACACGGCATCCCGTGGAGGTCAGTAAGGGCGTTGCAGCTGCGTCCAGCCTGGCCACTTACTTCAGAAGAGTACTCACCAGAACAGACAGATTACAGATTGCTCTATGCCCAATTGAGGATTTGTGGTCCGGGCAGCCTGGTACGCACGGGCTATCTCAGCGTTCGGGGCCAGGGAACGTCTTCCTGGTGGCCACCCCCTGGACGGTGAGAAGCCTGGCCTTCCAGAGATGCCCGTGTCTGGTGCCCAGAGGGCGATCTCGGTGGGACCTCCAAATGAAATGGACGGGCCGAGAGTAACCAGACACACGCCAAATTAGAAAATAGAGAGCATTTACTGGAGCCGGCCGGCGACTGTCCCCTGGATGCAATCCTAGGAGAGCAGTCCCAAGCAAGGGAAATAACAAAACTTTATACCCAGCAGTTTACAGTTGTGGATTTAGCAATCCTTTGAGGTAGGGGAATTTACAATTGTAGATTAGCGATCCTTTGAGGTAGAGGAATTTACAATTGTAGATTAGCGATCCTTTGAGGTAGAGCAGTTTACAATTGGGATTAGCGATCCTTTGAAGTAGAAACTGAGGAGGTTAGGCTAGGGGGTTGTTTTTTTTTTTTTTT
>NW_020951582.1:0-6805 GCF_900497805.2 Vombatus ursinus
GTAGAAACTGAGGAGGTTAGGCTAGGGGGTTGTTTTTTTTTTTTTTTGTGACAACTCAGTCCACTTCACTCCCCCCTTTTCACGGACGAAAAGAGTCAGACGGGGGACTCATCAGAGTCCAGAGGAGCATAGGATTGACGCAGGACAAACAACTGGAGTGCTTGCACTCGTTTCTGGACATAGCAGGTGATGCATTTTATGAGACAAGGGGCCACGAGTAACCCAAGGAGGAGAAGGGCCAGAGGGCCCACCACTCCGGAGAGTAGGGTGGTTAGCCAGGGGGACCAATTATATAGGGTCTGATACCAAAAAGACCCCGTTGCCCGTGCGCGGTCCCTCTCATCTAACCGCTGCCTAAAGGCTTGCAAGGACTCCCGAATAACTCCAGACCGATTGGCGTAGAAACAGCAGGTTTCTCCCACGCCATGCATAAGCCTCCCTGTTTGAGGAACAGTAGGTCCAAGCCTCGGCGGTTCTGGAGAACCACTTCGGCCAGAGAGTCTAGGGAAGTCTCAAGGTGTGAGACTAGCTCTTCCAAGGAGCGTAGGTCCCTATCTACCTGTGCACTCAAGGCACCGTAGTTGGCTTTCCCCTGTATCAGGGCTGAGGCCCCAACAGCAGCGGAGCCGGCCACTCCGAGTCCCACCAGTATGGGAACCAAGAAGGGTACAGCCCTCCTGGAGCGAGTTAAGCCAATATGCTCAGCTGCCCCTTCCTCTGAGTAGACATATACCTGAGGAAAGACACGCACCACTACACAGAGCTCGGTCGGGTTGAGGAAACGAATGTCCTGTATGCAGGTGGTGAGTCCTCTGGTACAAGCGAACCATACTCCAGGTGGGGCGGTTAACAAGAGGTCAGAGCTTTTGGATGTGGGGGAAATAAGAATGACTGAAGTGCACGTAGCGTTGAATGGGGAGGACCGCAGCGGGTAGTCAGGCCCGAGCAAACACATTCCTTTGCCCTGGACATCGTCTAGGGTAAGTCTAGGCTTGTCTGGGTTACAGCGGGCAGGTATGGCAGAGGATTGTTTGGACTTACTTAAAGACAACTTTCCCACAGAGGTGATGTTGAGTTCGATAGCAATTCCTACGAAATAGGGGGGAGCTGGATTCAGACACAGCCAACAGGAGGTGGTTATGTTTGGATCAGACAAATTTAGGAATGAGTGGACAGCAGAGAGTGTATCAAAAATGGGGGAACCTAGGTTAGTGAGGGTCTCTGGATTTTCGGGAGCCTCTGGTACCAGGTCCCTAACAGATGGTGGGGTGAGAGTCAACATGGCTTGTGGGTTAAGGATGGGATTCGGTCCTATGGGGAGTGTATGGGTGGAAACTGCGATTTTCTGAATGGTAAAAAGGACCCCGTTATCCCATCCAGTCATGTATAACCTCAAACCCCAAGAATGTCCGAGATTCCAAGAGTCATCAGTGTCCTGCTGGACTGTTAGAATCATAGGGTTACATTTCCCAGGCCAGCAGGAGGCGGGGAGGGGGCTTTGTCTCTCCAGGGTGATTAGGGGGTCTCGGCCACCTCTAGGAATCCACCTGGCCACAGTCTCACAACCCCATTCTGCGCAGTGAAAGTGATTACTACCCTGACAGGAAGGATTCCCCGTGGCCGGACAAACATAGAATTCAATACTTCTGATTCTCACTTCCCCTACCCCGGGTATGGTTGGAGTGGTGGGAAAAGTGGGGCAGTATCCCCATCCCCCAGCGATAGGGTCCCGCATAGCCCGGTTTTGATTCCATCCTGGTCCCAAGAGGGCACAGAGGTCAAACCTGAAAGTGGGGGCTCCGTAACTGGTGAGAGCTTGGACGGTGGTCCCATCGTTAGTTCGGGAGAGAATCCACCTGGATGGGGTAGGGCTATAGGGGTCACCCAAAGTCATCTCACAAGCAAAAAGAAAGAGAAGAAGAGTCAAGTTCTGGAGAGTCGAAGCTTTAGGTCGGACACTGCTTCTGCTGTCCAGGCGGTGGAGTTGGGCTCTGGGGCCTTCTTGATGTGTGACCGATGTATCCATGCCTTGCGGCCGGCAACCTTGACGGCAGAGGGGTTGCAGAGGATAATTTGATACGGGCCCGTCCACCGTGGTTCCAGGGCTGGTCCAGCTGGAAGCTTGCGAGTGAGGACCCAGTCTCCCGGTGACAGGGCGTCCGATGAGGTTGCAGGGGCTGGTTCTTTCCCCGCAGCTTTCAGGACCGAGCGCACAGCGTTCTGGACCTCACGCAAAGCCTGGAAGGACTTAAGAAGAGTCGGATTAGTAAAATCTGGGGCTGAAATAGCTGCAGATACTCTTGGAATAATAGGAGGAGGGGCTCCATAGAGGATCTCGTATGGAGATAAAGAGAGGGTTGAGGAATTGGGAGTACACCGGGCCCGGAGGAGGGCGAAGGGAAGGAGACTGACCCAGCTATCGCCAGTTTCTATTTTAAGTTTAGCAATGTGTTCCTTTAGAGTTCTATTCATCCTTTCTACCTGCCCTGAACTTTGAGGCCTATATGCACAGTGCAATTTCCATTTCAATCCCAGCATCTTTGATAGGCTTTGAATTGTTGCAGATACAAATGCTGGGCCGTTGTCAGAGCCTATCGAGGCCGGCAGGCCAAATCTAGGAATAAGTTCAAAGAACAGCTTTTTGGCCACTACGGTTGCAGTTTCAGTTTTGACTGGAAATGCTTCTGGCCATCCAGAAAATGTGTCCGCGAATACAAGGAGAAAACGGTACCCTCCCAACCCAGTTCCCATGTCAGTAAAGTCTACTTCCCAATGGTCGCCAGGAAATGTTCCTCGTGGTCTATCAGTTGGTATCCTTGATTGTGATCGTGGGTTGACTTTGGCACATGCAAGGCACCTTCTTGCGGCTTCCTCGGCCGCCTGCTTCATCCCAGGGCTGTAGAAGTGTCGGCTCACCAGGTCGTAAAGCCGGGTTCCGCCTAAGTGGGTAAGGCTATGAAGAGTCATCAATAGGGGTAGCAACAGTGCCTTGGGCAGAATTAGCAAGCCATTTGGGTGTCTTCTCCATCCCCCCTTTTCAGGGGTGCCATCCGGATCACTGGATTGATAAGATGGTTGGACAGGAAGCATCCCCTCAGGTTCCACGACCATAGCGGGTATCAAGGGTTTGCAGGCAGCCGCTCGGGCAGCCTTATCCGCTGCTGCGTTCCCTAGAGACTGGGGGTCAGTTCCACGGGTGTGAGCAGGAACATGAATTACCGCCACCTCCTTGGGAAGCCAGACAGCATCCAGCAGGTCCTGGATCTGACTCTTGTTCCTAATCTCCCTTCCCGCCGAGGTTAACAGACCCCTTTGGAGATATACATATCCATGGGTATGAACAGTGGCAAAGGCATAGCGGCTATCTGTGTAAATATTTACTCGCCTCCCTGCAGAGAGTCTAAGGGCTTGAGTTAAGGCAATGAGTTCAGCACGTTGAGCAGATGTGCCAGGGGGTAGAGCGGTATCCCAGAGGGTCTCAACCGGAGTGACCACGGCTGCACCCGCCCTACGGATCCCCTCCTGAACAAAACTGCTGCCGTCTGTGAAGAGCACTAGGTCGGGGTTTGTTAAAGGAACATCAGTAAGTCCAGGGCGGGACGTGTGGATGGAGTCCAGTGTGTCCAGGCAGTCATGTATGGGGAGGGAGGAGGGGAGTCAGGGAGCAGGGTGGCCGGGTTGAGTGTGACCGGAGGAGCGAAAGAGATGCGCGCGGAATCTAGGAGTAAGGATTGGTAATGAGTCAGGCGTGAATTTGAGATCCATCTTGTCGGCGGGGAATGTAAAAGCTGTTCCAGATGATGTGATGCTGAAATCTCAAGAGGCTGCCCGAAAGTGAGCTTTGCGGCTTCCCTAACCAAGACGGCAACGGCCGCCACAGTTCGCAGGCAAGAGGGCCACCCGGAAGCCACAGGGTCCAGCTGCTTGGAGAGATAGGCAACAGGACGATTCCAGGGCCCCAGGGGCTGGGTCAGAACCCCTTTGGCCACAGCTCGAGACTCAGACACATAGAGGCGGAAGGGCTTGGACAGGTCTGGCAGGGAGAGGGCAGGCGTGCTGGACAGCGCCTTTCGGAGCTTGTCGAATGCTTCCTGCTGCCGTGGTCCCCAAACAAATTGGGTGGGTTCACCAGTTAGGGCCTCATATAGGGGTTTGGCAACCTCGGCAAACCCCAAGATCCAGAGGCGACAGTATCCAGCCATCCCCAGGAATTCCCGGAGCCCGCGGCGGTCCCTCGGGGCGGGCATGCCCAAAATGGCAGCTACACGCCCCCGAGACAGTAACCTTTGACCAGAACGAAGGGTGAAACCCAAGTAAACAACGGATTGAGAGCACAGTTGTGCTTTCTTTCCAGAGATACGGTACCCGGAAGCTTCAAGCAGCTGGAGAAGGTGGAGAGTTGCATCTTTGCATATTGCCTCAGAGGAAGTAGCTAACAAAAGGTCATCAACATACTGGAGGAGAGTGACCTCCGGATACGAGACCCGGAAGGCGGCCAGGTCGGAGGCCAGAGCTGAGCCAAAAAGTGTAGGGGAGTTCTTAAAACCTTGGGGAAGCCGGGTCCAGGTGAGCTGAGAGGATGTCCCAGTGTTAGGATCTGTCCAAGTAAAAGCGAATATAGGTTGGCTTACTGGTGCCAAGGGAATGGAAAAGAAAGCATCCTTCAGGTCCAAAACAGTATACCAAGTCCGAGCAGGGTCCAGGGAAGACAGCAACGTGTATGGGTTTGGCACAGTAGGATGTACAGTTTCCACCCGGGCGTTGACTTCTCGTAGATCCTGGACAGGACGGAAGTCTCCAGACCCGGGCTTGCGAACTGGAAGTAGGGGGGTGTTCCACGAGCTCTGGCAGGGTCGTAGAATGCCTGCCGCCAAGAGTCGATCGATGTGAGGCTTGATGCCCAAAAGGGCAGCTCGAGTCAACGGGTATTGTTGGACACGCGCAGGGGTTGCTGTGGACGAGAGCTGGACCACCACTGGGGGCTGGTGTCCTGCTAGACCAAACGGGTTGGTCTCAGCCCAGACTCCAGGAACCAAGCCTTTGAAATGGTTCAACAGAGTTAGGGAGGTAGGGGTGGAGGTGGTCGAGGGGCGGTCTGGGGAAAACGTTAGGGGGAGGAGGTGAGACTCCTCTGACAACGGGCAGGTGAGAACAAGTTGTGGCAGGTTAAACCCGAGAGTGGGGTTAGGTCCCTTAAAGGAAATGATAGCCTGAAGCTTGTGTAGGAGATCTCGGCCAATCAAGGGGTAAGGGCAATCAGGCATTACTAGAAAAGAATGGGAGACTAGGCCCTTCCCTAACCGGACTTCCTGAGAAGTGGTGAGGGGTACAGACTGTTTTCGTCCAGTAGCTCCCTGGACCTGCACAGTGGACGATGAGAGGGAGCCCAGTGGGGATTTCAGGACCGATGCCGCAGCTCCAGAGTCGACTAGGAATGAGACAGGTTGACCCCCAACACTGAGAGTAACCCTCGGCTCCAGGGGGTCAAGAGTCACAACGGACTTTGAGCCGGGGCACCCCTAGTCTGTATTCAAAGTCAATAACGGCTCTGCCTTCTCTTTCAGCCCGCGATTAGGGCACTCAGATTTCCAATGACCCATGGCTTTGCAGTAAGCACACTGATCCCGAGCTAAAGGAGGCCTTCCCAAGCCTTTACCCTTATAGCGGCGCCCAGCGTTTGGCCCCTCCCGCCTTCCTTTCCACCCTTGCTTCTGAGCCTCCCCTGGAACCTGTGCTAAAGCTGCCACTACCGCCCTTGCGACCGTGCGAGTTTGCTTGTCTTGAGTCTCTTCACGATAGTCAAACACCCGCTTGGCCACTTCCATGAGTTCAGTCAGATTTTTACCCTCAAAACCTTCAAGTTTCTGTAGCTTCCGACGGATGTCCGGAGCTGAATTGGCTACGAAATCAATTACGATGGCTCTCCGGTTATTGGGATCCTCTGGGTCGATAGGGGTGTAGGTTCGATATGCCTCGTAGAGGCGCTCTAAGTATGCAGCTGGGGACTCATCCTTGCCCTGTTTAACCTCACTGACTTTGGACATATTAGTTGGCTTCCGTGCTGCTGCCCGTAACCCTCCCAGCAATAACTGGCGATACCTGTCCAGTGCTTCCCTACCGCGATCAGTGTTGGGGTCCCAGTCGGGCCGGTTCTCAGGGAAGATGTGGTTGCGGCACCCCAGGTCAGTAGAGGGATGTCCATCTGGGTCCAGAACTCCCTTCCTGGCTTCTAAAAGAATCCTGTCACGCTCCTCGGTTGTGAAAAGAACCCGGAGGAGCTGCTGGCAGTCATCCCAGGTGGGCTGATGAGTATAAAAGACAGTCTCTAGGAGGGAGATTAGGCTCTGGGGCTTATCAGAGAAGGATGGGTTTTGCTGTTTCCAATTGTACAAATCACTGGTGGAGAAGGGAACATATACCATGAACGGTCTCCCTGATTCTCCGGGAGGGGAAGGAACTTGCCGCAGGGGAAACGCTGACACAGTGGAATCTGGGGTCAAACTGGAATTAGAAGGGCCATAAGGAGCACCTGCTCGAGTATGGGGTGGACTTATCAGAGGAGGGGCTGAGGGGCTCAGAGACCCTGAGGTTGGGTACGGGGGTGGATCTGAAACCTGGGACTGGGAGTACTCAGCTGGATCTAGGGGGTCAGAATCAGGGGGTGGTAAGACAGGAGTAAGCTGTGTGACGACCTTAGGACTTTCGGGAGGCTTGCGGCTAAAGGTCGTCTTTGATTCCGTTCCTGGTCTTAGTTTTGAAAGGGCCTGGACCTGTAGTGGTCCCGAAGGGGGTTTGAAATCAATCC
>NW_020951583.1:0-1226 GCF_900497805.2 Vombatus ursinus
GGGTGAGGACTATAGCATATCCCCCACTTTCATTAGCATATCATCGGTATCTGTTTATTCCTACAGCTCCTCCCTCCCCCCACAACACATACACACACACTACTAGTGGAAAGGGGTCAGACCTTTGGCGCCATCACATTTTAAAATGTTGCCAAGCCCTAGTTCCCTGGTGGATACTTTTTTAAGTAGATTCCATAGGTGCCTAGAGTATTTATGGGAAATTGCCTCTCTAGGGTTGCTTAGGTCAACTTGTTAATGATATTTTGGGTGCATGTGTAGCATATATTTATTTACGTATAGGTTGTCTCCCCTAGTAGAATATGTAAGCTTCTTGAGGACAGGGATCATTTCATTTTAGTCTTTGGATCCCCAAGCCCCAGCTATCAGTAGGCACTTAATAAATGCTTGTGGATTGATTGAATGATCGATTGCTGGATTTAATTCCAGGGTTGGCTAAGTAATTTTGTTCAGCTCAAATACCACAGACTGCATCACCAACCATAGTCATCCATATTTCAAATGTAAAACATTGGTTTGGAGAACTAGGAAGGCAGAATGGAGAGCTTGTTATGAAAATATAAAGAGCCTGTTTTAAGTAATGGATCAGCCTCATTTGTATTTGGCTATATAATTTGAAATATAGACAATTGTTTTACTCTGGAAAAACCTCTTTTTTACTAGCCTAATTTTTCTCAGCCCAACATGCTATTCATTCCCTACACACCTCCTCCTTCTGCCTAGTAACATTTATTCTTGCTTTGTGCTTTTAATGGACCCTTCCCCCCAAAAACATCCCCCTTCATTCCTCAAATCTGGATCTTCCACATGAGGAAGCTTCTACTTTTGTGGCTTTTGCACCTCTCTTCATGTGACCTCAGGAGTAGAAAACCAATCAGGCTTGTTAGAGCAAGACCTCTCAACACTCCATAGATGTTGAGTCATTTCAGTTGTCTGACTCTTCATGACCCCATTTGGGGTTTTCTTGGCAAAGATACAGGAGTGGTTTGCCATTTCTTCTCCAGATCATTGTACAGATGAGGAAACTGAGGCAAATAGGGTTAAATGAGTTGCTTAAGATCACACAGCTAGGAAATGTCTGAGGGCAGATTTGAACTCAGGTCTTCCTGACTCCAGGCCGAGAGCTCTTATCCATATTGTGCCAACAAGCTGCCCTCTTTGCTCTACAGAGTGCCTGAGTTATTTTGAAGCAGCAAGTGGTAATAACC
>NW_020951584.1:0-1339 GCF_900497805.2 Vombatus ursinus
CTCTACAGAGTGCCTGAGTTATTTTGAAGCAGCAAGTGGTAATAACCTATGAGCTGAGTACAGCTCAGATTTTTTCAATCCGATGATATGCTAATGAAAGTGGGGGATATGCTATAGTCCTCACCCCTATGCCTTGGGCTAGTATAACCTCCTAGTGTATCAATAATTTCTGAGGAAGAGCCTCCTGTTTCCTGCCAGGAACCTGAAGTACCAGGGCTCTACCCCTGCCTCCTGCTGCTATTCAGTGTCATCAATCAATCATTCCGTAAGCATTTAGTTAACACCTACTATGTGCCAGGCACTATGCTAGATACTAGACATAAAATTCAAACACTCAACAGTCCCTGACCTCAAATAACATGATCCAGAGGATATGTGTGAGGTTGGCTCAGACACTTAATACGGGCCCTTTATGTGATGCACCCCGCACTGTCCCTCTCCTGGTATGCCCCCTCAGATTCCTTGGGCTTCTCTGTTGTTAAATTGGGATCACAGCTCAGTCCTTTGCCTGTGGAAGGTGGGGAGGGGCTGGATACAGGGCCATCCAAGTCAGGCTTGGTCTTTTCCCACGGAGTAAAGTAGTAGATGGTGGTGGCATGTGAATCCAAAAGAATGCCAACTTCACAAATGGAACACTGCCTTTACACAAATGTGGCACTACTGACCCACAGCCAGCCATAAAGAATGAACTCAGAGCTGTTTTTCTAGTAGTGGGGTTAGGTTTGCAAATTTAAAAATGTAAACCATATGGCTTTATTTTGTATATGGCAGGGGTCATGTTTAGCCTATTTAATAGAGCAAGTCATTTTTAATGACTTTATCATGTTTGTGGTTGTCAGGGCCCGTTGCTGAGACTAAATGGGCTTTGGAAAAGAATTGGATGAGTCAGTCAATGCTGGAAGCAATAGGTAATTTTATATAGCATATTCATGGGAAGGTACAAAAGAAAAGGTCACATGGCTTAACTAGAGACACCCAAGGAAGCCAGGGAACAGGAACAACAACAGCATGGAAAGGGTCTCAGACATGCCCAATGAGCTCTTCGCACTGAAGCCAGGTCTGAGATATCTCCAAACTAGAGGAAGCTCTCAACTCTAGGACTGAAACTAATATTTCTATTACTAGGGCTACCCTAAGCCCCTCACATTAGGTTAGGGACTAATACCTTCAAAGATGGACTGGGAAGTAGCTGGAAGGGGACACAACTAGGGGTGCACTATGGCAGGGTGAAGAAGATCATGATGGTCTAGGAGTCCTGTGTCCATGCTTCAGGGCAATGTACTCAGCTCATGGGTTATTACCACTTGCTGCTTCAAAATAACTCAGGCACTCTGTAGAG
>NW_020951585.1:0-1260 GCF_900497805.2 Vombatus ursinus
CTCTACAGAGTGCCTGAGTTATTTTGAAGCAGCAAGTGGTAATAACCCATGAGCTGAGTACATTGCCCTGAAGCATGGACACAGGACTCCTAGACCATCATGATCTTCTTCACCCTGCCATAGTGCACCCCTAGTTGTGTCCCCTTCCAGCTACTTCCCAGTCCATCTTTGAAGGTATTAGTCCCTAACCTAATGTGAGGGGCTTAGGGTAGCCCTAGTAATAGAAATATTAGTTTCAGTCCTAGAGTTGAGAGCTTCCTCTAGTTTGGAGATATCTCAGACCTGGCTTCAGTGCGAAGAGCTCATTGGGCATGTCTGAGACCCTTTCCATGCTGTTGTTGTTCCTGTTCCCTGGCTTCCTTGGGTGTCTCTAGTTAAGCCATGTGACCTTTTCTTTTGTACCTTCCCATGAATATGCTATATAAAATTACCTATTGCTTCCAGCATTGACTGACTCATCCAATTCTTTTCCAAAGCCCATTTAGTCTCAGCAACGGGCCCTGACAACCACAAACATGATAAAGTCATTAAAAATGACTTGCTCTATTAAATAGGCTAAACATGACCCCTGCCATATACAAAATAAAGCCATATGGTTTACATTTTTAAATTTGCAAACCTAACCCCACTACTAGAAAAACAGCTCTGAGTTCATTCTTTATGGCTGGCTGTGGGTCAGTAGTGCCACATTTGTGTAAAGGCAGTGTTCCATTTGTGAAGTTGGCATTCTTTTGGATTCACATGCCACCACCATCTACTACTTTACTCCGTGGGAAAAGACCAAGCCTGACTTGGATGGCCCTGTATCCAGCCCCTCCCCACCTTCCACAGGCAAAGGACTGAGCTGTGATCCCAATTTAACAACAGAGAAGCCCAAGGAATCTGAGGGGGCATACCAGGAGAGGGACAGTGCGGGGTGCATCACATAAAGGGCCCGTATTAAGTGTCTGAGCCAACCTCACACATATCCTCTGGATCATGTTATTTGAGGTCAGGGACTGTTGAGTGTTTGAATTTTATGTCTAGTATCTAGCATAGTGCCTGGCACATAGTAGGTGTTAACTAAATGCTTACGGAATGATTGATTGATGACACTGAATAGCAGCAGGAGGCAGGGGTAGAGCCCTGGTACTTCAGGTTCCTGGCAGGAAACAGGAGGCTCTTCCTCAGAAATTATTGATACACTAGGAGGTTATACTAGCCCAAGGCATAGGGGTGAGGACTATAGCATATCCCCCACTTTCATTAGCATATCATCGG
>NW_020951586.1:0-3870 GCF_900497805.2 Vombatus ursinus
GAGAAGGATGGATTGGAAAGGAGAGGGAAAGTTCATGTAGGAATACAGGTTAATAGCCTACCAGTTGGCCATCAAATATTGTAGTTGTATGGTAGCAATAGGAAGAGTAAAAAGACGACATAGTAGGAATGTTATAAAGGATGGGAACTTGATGTAATTGTAATGAGAAATTGACAAAACTGGGATTCATTTCCATTTTTATGAATATATCTACTATAAAAAGCAGAAGGATTTTTTTTCTCCTCCAGGTTTTTACCTTCTGTGAGTCATGTATTGGGCATTTATGTCACTTATGTGATGTATAAGGCGCCTCATCTCACAAGCAATTAAAGTCTGGAATTAAAAGTGAGGGAAACAGGGATATCCCCTACATATGCTGAGTTTTCTGTTGCTAAAAGGAGTTAGTGTAATTCATCAGAAAAGTCCTGAAGACTCTCAAGTACCCATAGAGTCTTTATTTCTTACCCTCTCCAAATGACTCAGTGGATGAAGGACTCAATGTATGAGTTTAGCAAACATAAAAAAGGACAGCTAGCAAAGTACCATTTGATTAAGAATCTTCATTACAGGTTTAGTTGGGGAGGTCATACTTAACTAGTCTTCTGGAATTTTTTGAGAACATTACTTGCAGGACAGATGACAGGAATTCAATGATGTAGCACAAGTGGATTTTTCCTGAAGGCAAATAACCATGCTCTTCATGAGAGATTTATGGTGGAGGTAACAGGTTATTGAATAGGAGGTTAAAGGGAGTTTGGAATAGAAATCTGATGTTCAGCATCAAGTGGTATATTCAGCAAATGCAACCACATGGCATTTCTATCAGAAGCATTGAACTTTGGCCCATTTTGCAAAGGACCAGTTGTCCTGTTGGCTTTGCAGATATTCTCTATGTTCCATAACATAAAGAAGGCCCGGGGTCACCTAAGGAACCATTTTTTAAAATTCTCTCTTTTTTATTTCCTTCCTCTCTTCCCTCTTTTATTTCTATATTCCTTCTCTCAAATCTGATTTTTCTCACTTTTCTTTTTTCTTCCTTTCTCTATCTCCTTCTCTCTCTCTTTCCTTTGCTCCTTCCTATCTTCTCTTTCTCCTCAGCCCCTCCCTCCTTTCCTTCTTCATTTCTTCTCTTTCCTTCTTTTTTCCCATTCATTTATCTTCCTTTCCTTTCTCATTATCACAAGATGTCATAATGTTATAGTTAAAAGGTAACTCAGGGGGCAGTTAGGTTGTGCAGTGGTTAGAGCACCAACCCTAGAGTCAGGAGGACCTGAATTCAAATCCAGTCTTAGACACTTAATAGCTAGCTGTGTGACTCTGGGCAAGTTGCTCAACCCCCATTGCCTCCAAAATTTAAAAAAAAAAGTAACACAGATGTCATCTAACCTAACTGATAATCCTCTAACATTCCAGGACAAATGGTCATCCAGGTTTTGCTGGATTGCATGAAGTCTTATATTGATGCAGAGGACTAGACTAATAGGTGAACTGGTTTTGCAAACAGCTATCTGTACAAACCATTCCTGAGAAAGGAAAGTATTTTTGTTCATATTACAAAAAATCCTTTGTTTCTTCCCACTCTACTAAAGATTACTTATCTTAACAAAGTGTACCAATAAAGCAGCCTAGATGACAATGGTAAATGGTATAGCAAGATATGACACTTATAAGCCTCAGTGTGACTTTTCTACAGATTGATCATCATATATAAGATCATAGTCCAAGGGTGGCAAGGCACCTCAAAGGTCACTTAGTCAAGCTCCTCCACCTTAGAGATGAGGAAATTGAGACCAAAGGTCTCAAGGTTATATAACTGGGCCAAGGTCATGTAGGTAGTGGAAGAACCAATTAAACATTGTCACCCAGTAATAAAGATAGGATGGAATTGTCTCACTTAAATGTTTAAGAAGTGATGCTCCTTGAACTTTCATTTTAGCAGTCTTCAGGATCACACTGTTGTGTCTATATAGATACTGATTTTAAAATACCTGTGGGTTTGGTAGTAATTATCAAGCAGTAATTATAAAAGCTATTTGGTGCTGATTAAAAATTATAAAACTAGATCAGAAGAACAGATTGATTAAGCAAACCTAGACCTAGAAAAAAACAGACTCAGAAGTGAGTAAAATCAAGTTGTCTATCATTTAATTTTCTTAAAAATATAAAGTAATGGAGTTGGCATTTCTTATTTGATAAGGACATCTGGGAAAATGCAAAGCAGTTTGGCAGATAATAGATACAATGAATAAGGGACTAAATGTAAGTAGTTGTTGAAATCTTTATTTTAAATAGAAAACAGAAAGAACTTTTACTAGTATTGTTACAGGTGAGAAGTAGGAGGAAGAGGAGGAGTGACAGGGTACTGGTTCAAGTCAAGACCTTTGACCCTTACCCCAAAAGAATTTGGGTCCCATTTGTTTGAGGGGGAATGATGGGGTGTGGGCCCAAGCTGAGACTTTTGCCCCTCACTCCAAAAAGAGTTTGGGTCCCATTTGTCTACAAGACTCTCCTTGAACTCTTTTACCTGGTCAAGTAAGTATAGCAGTCTCCTGAGGCTATAATCCTATCAACTGGCCTTTCCTTATTGCCTATGCCCAATCTCCCAATTCTTTGTTACCCTAATTAAGCTTAGCCTTCCATTGTCTATTACAGCCCAGAAGGACCCCAGTTGGCTACTTCCCATCCTGGATCCTATCTAGATTCCATTCAATCTCCCAGTCACTCCCATCCAGATCCTTTCTAGACCCCCCCCAGTCACCCCAGCTTACTGGGGTATCCCATCAAGACACCCTTTCTCCCAGACCCTCTTCCAGTCACCCCAAACTATTTGGTCACTCCTAGATCCTTCCCATAGTCTTTCTGTATATAAGATCCATCCTGGCTGCTGTTTAGGGACTGAGACTTTTTCATGACCACTCATCCTTACCAGTATCACCAATGGTTAGATTCCTTAAGAGTCTGGCCAATATGGTGGATCTTTAATAAACCTTGTCTTTGGCTGAAAGAAGGCTTGAGTCAAATTCATTTAGGCACGACCTGAGTGTCATGATTTTGGGGTCCTAGGACTCCTAAACCTTAACAGTAGTAGTAGTAGTAGTAGTAGTAGTAGTAGTAGCAGCAGCAGCAGCAGCAGCAGCAGCAGCAACAGAAGACCAAGAAGAAAAAGAACAAAGAACCAAAAAAAGAACAAAAAGAAAAAGAAGGAAAAGAGAAAAATGAGAAAGGAGAAGAAAAAGGGTAACAACAACAAGAACAATAAAGGAAAAAATAAGAAGAAACTTCTGAATGAACAAAAACAATTAAATTAGAATAAAATCAGAAATTGCTGAGTGAGAAAACTATACAAATCCATCACTGATAAAATTCCATACACAAGATTTAAATGGATTTGTCACAATATATGACTAATGTTCATTCCTTCATAAATCAGTGATCAAAAGATATTAACAGATTTTGAAAGAAGTGGCAATTATCCGTAGCAATATAAAACATTTAGATTGATAATAATGACAGAAATGCTTAAAACAATTCTGAGGTTGCACCTCTTACTCATCAAATTAAGTAATCAAGGTGTGATGGCTGTGGGAAAACAGAATGGTCAAACACAAAGAATAATCACTATTCAAATTACCTTGGAAATAGGATTCCAGGGTAGTATGACAAGTACCTATGGTCTTGTGCAGTTTACCCTTTTTTAAATACATAATTTGCATGAAGACAAGCGCAACATGTTTATCATATTTCCAGATGAAATAAAGTTGGGAGAGAATAGGAAATAGATCTTGCCTATCTAAAAGACTGAGCCAAATGACTGACTGAATGAATAAAGGAAATGAGCACAGTGCTAAGCCCTGGAAATACAATTAGAAG
>NW_020951587.1:0-5287 GCF_900497805.2 Vombatus ursinus
AGGTCAGGAAGGTCACAAGAGGCATCTGGGGATGACGTTGCATATAGGGAGGGGACTAAGCAGAGGGAACTCAGTCCTCTGCCATCCCACTCCCACGTGGCACCGCCCCTTGCCTCAGGAGCTCAGGCTCGGCTACTTCCTTGCACCCAGCTTATCTCATAGCACTGCCCAATTGCCTCATGGCTTCTCCGTATCCAGCCCATCCCAGTACACACGACTCTGCCTACCACAGTCCCTGCCTCAACTTCCAAAATACCCAGATCTTACCCTACCCTTGCCACAGTACCCGACCTGGCAGCTGCCAACATCAGACAGTCCCTCACAATTCCCCCTTTTGGTTTAATAGAGGGGTGGAGACGGGGTCTCCATACTAGGCCTTCGGTACTGAGTGCCTCTACAAAACCTCTAAAAATCCTAAGAAAACCTCCTAAAATAGTGGGTAGTAACAATAACAGTATAAATGCAAAAAGAGTTATAAATGCCCAATGGGTTACAAAGGAGGGGATGGGGAAAGACGTATGCTTAATCCAATCACTAAGGTGATGAACAATATCATCAGTCTCATGTTGGTGCCAAGTGTCAGATATGTACCGTGCCAGTCTAATCAACACCCGCAAAGCCTGGAGTACAGAGGAAAGATTTGTAGCCTAGATCTGGGAAAAGGCACAGGTAACATTACATCAAATAGGAAAGAAAAGAGTGTCATTACACTTTGTGAAACGGTGTCGCAAGTGGCATTATGGTATAAGGGTGTTACACAAATGGATCAATATCAGCCATCGCATGGCAACTGCTGTCTCAATTCCAGCCACATAAGTTCATTCCCAAAGTCCTGAGTAGCCAATGCTACTTTTTCAATCTGCTCCTCCAGCTGCTGATCAATATCAGCCTGCACCTGGAGGGCTTGGGCGAATTTATTGGCCAGTTCCTCTATTTTGAGGCAAGCAATTGCTGTCCACTATATAAGTCCTGTATCTGGAACTCCTCAAAGATGGATGCTGCCAACGCCAAGTTCCCCCAGCCATTCTCTCGTGTCTCCCAGGGCACTGGAGCTGGTGCAACCTGTGGCAAAGTCCTGATTGCTCAAAAGTGAAAACAGTTTTACTCAGATTAGACATCCTAACTGTCTTTTCTTTCTGCTCTCTTTGAATTTTCTGCTGACTGTGTTTCTTCTCCCGTCCTTGTTGTCTCTCCCAGGGCTTCTTCAACTCGTTTTGTTCTTCTTTCTGGTACCCAGCTGCTCTGGCCATCAGAATCTGTAAGACATAAATACCCCGGCCCTCTCCACAACACTACAGATGGGCCTTGCCAGTTTCCCTCATCGTCCTTCCAGAGGACTTTCTGGTTAAGGGATGGTGCATGTAGTGCTGTTTTTAAGGGGCCAGATGAATTACAAGTGGGTGGTGTTATTAGCTGTAGCATGCTAGGGGATAGGCCCGTGTCTCTATCTAGACAGAGAAAATTGTATGTATATAAAGCTTTATCCACATCTGCTTGGGTAGGCCACCGCCCTGAGCCCCGACCTCCTACTCCCCCTTTTTGTTTACTGAGGGTAGCTTTCAAGGTACGATGGGCTCGCTCAACAATAGCCTGACCTGTGGGGTTATAGGGGATCCCTGTAACATGCTTAATGCCAAAGGATGTAAAAAAGGCAGTCATTTGTGTAGATAAAGAGGCAGGCCCGTTGTCAGTTTTAATGACATGAGGGATCCCCACAGAGGCAAAACAATGGTACAGATGCTTAATAACTGATGGGGTGTTCTCCTTACTGGATACAGTGGCCATTATAAATTTGGAAAAAGTATCAATGCAGACATGGATAGTGACACGGCCAAGATGAGTGACATCCATTTGCCACAAGTCATTGGGAAAAAGACCTCGTGGGTTAATCCCCTTACTGGGTGGAGTGGGGAGAAAAGGAACACAGCGCACACATCGCCTCACAATTTGTCGAGCCTGTTCACGAGTTAAACCATACAGGTGTCTCAGGGAGCTCGCTGGTAGGTGTAAAAAATCATGGGCTTGTTCAGGAGGGGTGAGGACTGGCAGTAGGGAGCACTGTAAGGCACGATCCGCTACATCATTGCCTTCAAAAATGCCTCCTGAGGTGGACTGATGAGAATAAACATGGAGAATGTAAAGGGGATTTTTTCGTTGCAGCAAAATTTGCAGTAATTCCCTCAGGAGAGAGGATATGGTGGACTTATGAGGTTGGAGGACAGCGTCCTCTATGCATTTAAGAACCTTTACTGCATATAGACTATCAGAGATTATGTTTATAGGCTCAGGATATTTACGGCAAGCCTGGAGGATGGCAAAGAGCTCATTTTCTGGGTAGAGTCATAGGGGGTTTCTAATACTGTTATTTCCTTGGAGGCCTTATGATAAATAGAGGCCTTATAGTTTTTTGTAGCATCAGTGAAAACATTTGAGCCTTGAACAGGTTCTCCCATAACCTTTCTTTGGGGTGGTAGTAAGGTTATTTGCTCTAGCATAGGGAGAAGCAGACAGGAGGAATGAGGACTTATCTCGGCCCATTGGGAGCAATGTGCCCAAGACCAATAGGTTTGCATAATGGCTTCTCACTGTCCAGGTTCAAAAGTCAAGTAAAGTAAAGGTCGCTGCCCAGACAAGTGGACAGCCCTTTGTACAGCAGCTAAGGCTAGTTCCCCTAACATCTCATAATAATTTGGCAGTACCTTGTGAGCCTTCTTTGCATATACAAATTCTAACAATTTGGGACCTTGGTGTATAACACAAAAAGGACTCTGTTGATTGACCAAGGAGACCTCTATTCTACCTTTGGGGTCCCATCTGGCGGTCTGGGCTTGGGCAGCAAGTGAGAATATTTGGGACACTGCTGCCTTAGCAGCAGGAGTCCATGCACGAGGGGAGTTTAAATCTGAATTTCCTTTTAATATATCATATAAAGGCTGCATTACAGCAGGAGGAATGGGTGTGCGGGCCCTGAGCCATTGGATCTGTCCCACTAACTTTTGGAAATGATTCAAGGTGGTTATCTTATCAAGCCCTAGTTCAGGAATTTGATTGCTAATAGAGACAGCCTCCATATGAAGGCCTAGGTATATGAGTGGGTAATTTTGTTGGACTTTGTCAGGGGCCACCACCAAACCATAATGAGCAAGTGCAGAGACGGTTTCTTTTACTAATCTTGCTAGTGTCTCATGACTGCTGGTGGCTAATAAAATATCGTCCATATAGTGAAGTATTGTGGCTTTAGGCCATTTGTCCCTGATAGGGTCCAGCACTCTTCCCACATAAGCCTGACATAAGGTGGTACTGCAGCACATTCCTTGGGGCAGGACCTTCCACTGATATCTTAAATCTGGTCCTGCATTATTGGTAGTGGGTATGGTAAAGGCAAATCTCTTTCTATCTTCTGGGGATAATGGGATAGAGAAAAAACAATCTTGGATGTCTATGACTGTCACAGGCCATCCAGAAGGCACTAAATTAGGAGAGGGAAGGCCAGGCTGTAGGGTTCCCATGGGCTCTAGGGTGGTGTTAACCGCCCTGAGATCTATTAACATTCGAAATTTCCCTGATTTCTTTTTTATTACAAACACTGGGCTGTTCCAGGGGCTGGATGTGGGCTCAATGTGCCCCACCTGTAACTGGTGCTGCACTATATCACGTAAAGCCTGGGCTTTCTCTGCAGGGAGGGGCCATTGGGGTACCCAGACTGGGTTATTAGATCTCCATGTTAGAGGAGTGGGTCTGATACAATAAAATTTTTCTTGTTGCCCAACGGCCCCAATTAAAAATCCTGCGGGGGTGGTATATAAACAGATGCACCACAAGCTTTCAAAATATCTCTTCCCCATAAATTGTATCTCAAACCAGCAACCACCAGGGTCGATTTGGAAATTCCCATTGCTAAGAAGGGGAGGTCCGAACCACCGGGTAAAAGTCGGAGATTTTCCTGATGCAGCCCCGAGGGCGCATTCCGAGGGGGTGGAGCTTCCATCTGGTAAGCTTGCTGAGGGGCCCTCCTTGCCCCACCTCCCAACTGGCTTGCAGCTTTCTTTAGCATAATGGCCGGATTTGTTACAATTGTAACAAATTGCCTTAGGGCAGGCTCCACCAGGTTTCTGGCTGCATTGTGCCTTAAACTGACTGGCTTTCCCGCATAGATAGTACAATTTAGTCTCTTTTGTTTTCAGCACTTCTGTTAGGCGGCCACGAAATCCGGAAAGCATTTATCAGGACCCTTTTTAATCTTGGTCAGGGAGGGCTTTTGTTTCCCCAAAGCCTGAATCTTACTAAAAGCCCGTAGGGCACATTGGGAAACAGCTGCAAAGGCTGTATTTAGTGCCTCTTTTAACTCCTTAAACTTCTTCCATTCTAAAGGAGCCCAGGTCCTCCCTCCGTGGGTTAAGTGTGGGGGAGGGGGCCGTCCCTCCACGTGGCTTTCCTTGCTACAGTTTCCTGCTCTCTCCCAGCTACTGCTCTCCCGCTCCTGCCCTCCTGCTCGGCCTTGCTTTCTTTTCTCTTGATTATTTTCCAATTTGCTGTTTCTAGTGACCTCTGTCTCACTCCCTGAGTCTGTCTCACTCCTAGACTCTTCCTCACTACTAATTTCTGCTTCTTTCACTCTTTTATACACTTCTTTCCCTTGCACCTCCCGATCCGGGACCTTACCAAACAACTGTCCCATCCTCCTTCCTTAGCCCTATCGGCTAAGGGTCTCGTCTCTCTTCCCGCAACCAGACCAGCTGGTCCACGGGGCCTCTGGTCTATTTCCTCCGCCCCACGTTGGGCGCCACTTATACGGGCCGCACGCCGACCTTCTGCCAGCCGTGCGCCAGTACCCACTTCTCTTAAAAGAAGTGCACCACCAGAGTCTTACCCACGCCTGGGTCTTCGGTTCTGAGCCGGATCACCACACAGAGACGAGCCATCGGGAGGCACCAACAGCAGAGCTTTATTCAGAGGCCAACACAGCAAACCATCATAGCAAGCCCAAGCAGCAAGGCCAGAGCAACAGGGCAGGAGCCAGGGGAGCGCGCACGTGTGTGATCTGACCACGCTTGTTCCTAAGTACCTACTTAGCCCCTCCTCCCCAGCCCGCTACTAGCCAATGATTGTAGGGTCAGATACCGGAAGGGGCTGTCTGAGTTTAGCACACCAAGGGGGAGGGAGTGACGTAGGAGGCTAGGATTGGATACAGGAAGGAGGCATCTGGGATTGACGCATAGACAAGAGTACGTGACCTAAGAAGTCAGACTCACGAGGGGACTGGGTCAGTGCTGCACAAAGGGACCCG
>NW_020951588.1:0-8050 GCF_900497805.2 Vombatus ursinus
AAAGGGGCATTGTGGTGATGGGTAAAGTGACCTCCTCAGGAGGGATATTATGATGACAATAGGGGGTGGGGTTGTGGTTTAGATTTGGCCAATTTTTATGGGCAGTTGTATCTTAGGGCATGGGTCTGGCAGTTGAATGGATAGATGAACAAACTAATGAATCAATGAAAATAACTTATTAAATGCTTATTCTGTTTCAAGAACTACACTAAACTCTGGGATTGTAAACTCCTTGAGGGCAGGGACTGTCTTTTATCTCTTTTTTATATCCCTAGAATTAAGCACAGTGCCTGGCACATAGTAGGTACTTAATAAATATTTACTGATGATTGATTGATTGAATACAAATACAAGAATAAAGGACAGTCCCTGCCCTAAAGGATCTTACATTCTAAATGAGGGAGACAATACATTTACAGGAATAGTGGCCAGGGAGGGGCGCTTTGATACCAGAAAGGTACAAGTATGGTAAATGGGGTTGTAGAGAGTAGATTTCATGACAGGAAATCACATGGAAGCACATTGGAGGACTGCCACAGCAAGGAAACAGTCTCCCTCCCTCCCCACCCTTTGACAACAACTTGTTAGAAGGGTCCTGCCCTAGTTACAGCTCTGCCATAGATAAGACACTACTTCTCCTGCCTCAGTTTCCTCATGTTGGATTTAAAATGATGATAATAATACCTCACTGGGTTGTTGTTAGGATCAAATGAGATAACATAGATAAAGACTTTTGTAAAGTACTATATGAATGTGAACTATTATTGTTGACACATACACGGAAGCTCTTTGTAATCATAAAGCTAAAAACCATAAAGATAAATAACAAAAGCTACATGTCTCTTGACTGATTCAGTGGAGAAGTCTGGGTGACATTCCCCTTATGTTAACATGAAAGAGAATGCTGAGAAAACTGAGGCACAGAAAGGTTCAAGTGATTTGCTAAGAGTTTCTGTCTTATTGCTTAAGGAAAACCAGTAGAACCCAGGTTTCTTGACTTCTATTTCAAGAATGTGCTAGAGTCAGTTTGTACTGGCTCTGGAGAGCTTGTATTTAAATTTTTCAGTGTGAGTATGAGCATTTACATCTCAGATATGAGCAAACACTACAAATTAAGGCTTGACTTACTGTTTTGTTGATTGTCTGGACTTAAGACAGTAATGGAGAAAATGTAACTAATGCCGACACAATACAAAATCGTGTCATGTGTACAGTTTTTCTGGGGAGTTGGTTGTTAAACATTTACCAGTTCATCCTTGCTTCCATCACAATATTCTTGCCATTGTATCACACTGACCCTCAGTTCTTCTTAAGGAGGAAGAATGCAAAAACATAACCCTGGCCACCACAGTTTAGGTTTGTGAGATAAAAATGCTATTAAGGACTAGAAAGTAGAATTGGGGGAGCTAGAAAAGCACTGAATTAGAAGTCAGATTTATAAGCCTGGCTTAGTTACTTATTGCCTATGTGATCTTGGGCAAATCATCTTTCTTTTCTGAGCCTCAGTTTCCCCCTTGATGAATGAGAGGGTTGGACTGAATTCAAGGTGCCTTCCAGCTGTAAATCCTATGATCCTATTCACAAACTTCGAAAAGACAAATGGTTGGCTCATTGGATAGAGGCCTGGATTTGGAGTCAAGAAAACTCATGTTCAAATCTGGCCTCAGACACTGGCTGTGTGACTCTGGGCAAGTCACTTAATCTTTGTTTCAATTCCTCATTTATAAAAAGGGGATAGGGGCAGCTAGGTGGCGCAGTGGATAGAGCACCTGCCCTGAAGTCAGGAGGACCTGAGTTCAAATCCAGCCTAGACCAAACACGTGACACTTACTAGCTGTGTGACCCTGGGCCGGTCAATTAACCCCAATTGCCTAAAAAAAAAAAAAATAAACAAATAAAAAAATAAAAAGGGGATAATAATAGCACTTACTTCCCAGGGTTGTTGTGAGATTAAAATGAGATAATATTTTAAAATATCTAGTGCAGTGCCTGGCACATAGTAGGAGCTTAATAAATGCTTGTTAAATTTAATTTTAAAAAAATTACTACTCCTCTTGGCCTTCTGTCTGATCCTGAGTACCTAAGAGAAGAGCCCTGGCTTCTTCTACTCTTGTAAGGCTCATTGCATTTGGGCATGTTTAAGAAAAAAGGAGGCAATGATAAAAATGAATCCAGGGCTTGGCATAGAAAGTGTTATCCAATTCTGCTTACACAGTAATTAAGTGTACCCGGTGCTGACTGCCTTCACAGATGACAGCATGCGGTTTGCTGCCCACCCAGGGTGTGTGGGAGGGCAAACCCAGCCCTCAGAATCCTTGCTGCAGAAAGCATCTCATCATCACTTTCTTTATCAAGATTTCTGAGCTGGCTGGGAAAGACTAATGTTGGGCAGAGGCAGACAATCCGTTACCCACTTGATCGAGCTAGCTCTTCTCCCCTGGGTTCTGTACTCCTCCCATTCCTGGCCAACACCATTCCCCTCTCTCCTCAGCATAGGATTTACCTTCTTTAAAGCAGATACTACTCCCCATGTTTAAATATTTCTCTCCCCACCTACACCCTCCATCACCCAGGAGGAGGAAAATGACAAGGCAGGTTGCATTCACAAACCCAACGGAAATATTATATGCTCACCAGTAGAGTATGGGTTTGATCAAACCTGATTATTTCCGATTGCTGTCATGGGGCCAAAAACACTGACTAAGTCAAGAAAGAAATGGGCTCATTAGTGAGAGTGCAGGGGAGACCAGCTGTCGTTTGGAAATCACCAAGTGAAGATCTATGGTTCTTCGTGGCAATTCAATTTAATTTAATTCAATTCATATTTACTGTATCTGCAATGTACAAGGCACCTTGCTAGGCACTGAGGATACAAGGACACAGACAATCTTTGCCCTTGGATACATTGCATCCTAGAACTATAGATCTTTGGGACTAGAAGGGACTGTAGAAATCAACTGGATTAGGTGGAAATTGAAACCCAGAGAGATGAAATGCTTTCCCTGGAGTTGCCACATGTAGTCAGTGATAGATAAGGTAGAGAGCCCAGACATGGAGTCAAGAAGAGGGGAGCAGAAAGAGTAATTGATCTAGGATGGGGATTCACATCCCATCTCTGACACAACCTGAGTGAACTGGGCAAGTCACTTAAATTTTTTGGGCCTCGGTTTCTCCAAGATGACAGGGTTCAGACCATTTTCACTGACTATACTGTATCCTTGAAATGTATACATACTCCTTCTACCTCCTGGCTTCTCTGACTTCAGCTCAGAATCAGCTCAAATTCCACTCTTTTCTTCCTTTCATACTTCCTACTGCTAGTGTCTTTCCTCTGAGATAGTTTTCCTTGTAAACTGTGTGTGTGTGTATGTATGTATTTATGTATACATACATATATGCACATACATACAGATATACATATATATCTGTATCTATGTGTGTGTGTTCTGCAATTTACCAGTATTTTTAGAGTGCTCTGTGATTTGGCCAGGGTCCCAAAGTCAAACCATGTGTCAGAGGAAAGACTTGAACCTAGGTCTTGCTGACCCTGAAGTTGACTTTCTCACCCTTATCTTCTCAGAGTCTGCTACAATAAAGGGGTTGTTGTTGTTGAGTTGTTTCAGTCATGTCTGACTCTTCATGACCCCATTTGGGGTTTTTTTTGGTAAAGATACTGGAGTGGTTTCTATTTCCTTCTCCAGCTCATTTCACAAATGAGGAAACTGGGGCAAGCAGGGTTAAGTGATTTGTCCAGGGGCACATAGCTAGTAAGTGTTTGAGGCAGAATTGGACTCAGGTCTCCAGGCCTGGCTCTCTATCTAGCTGACCCCAGTTTCTTTTAAATATGAGCTAAAATCCCATCTTTTACAAGGAGATTTTCTTCATCTCCCTTTATTCTAGTACACAGGTAGGAGCCTGTGGCCTTCTAGGTCTTTGATGGGCCTTTTGACTGAGTCCAAGTTTTACAGAACAAATCCTTTTATTAAGGGGATTTGTTCTATGAAGTTTGAATCAAACTCAAAAGTTTGACTGAGCTTGATTCAAACTTCATAGAACAAATCCCCTTAATAAAAGGATTTGTTCTGTAAAACTTGGACTCAGTCAAAAGGCCCATCAAAGACCTAGAAGGCCACAGGCTCCTACCTGTGTACTAGAATAAAGGGAGATGAAGAAAATCTCCTTGTAAAAGATGGGATTTTAGCTCATATTTAAAAGAAACTGGGGTCAGCTAGATAGAGAGCCAGGCCTGGAGACCTGAGTCCAATTCTGCCTCAAACACTTACTAGCTATGTGCCCCTGGACAAATCACTTAACCCTGCTTGCCCCAGTTTCCTCATTTGTGAAATGAGCTGGAGAAGGAAATAGAAACCACTCCAGTATCTTTACCAAAAAAAACCCCAAATGGGGTCATGAAGAGTCAGACATGACTGAAACAACTCAACAACAACAACCCCTTTATTGTAGCAGACTCTGAGAAGATAAGGGTGAGAAAGTCAACTTCAGGGTCAGCAAGACCTAGGTTCAAGTCTTTCCTCTGACACATGGTTTGACTTTGGGACCCTGGCCAAATCACAGAGCACTCTAAAAATACTGGTAAATTGCAGAACACACACACATAGATACAGATATATATGTATATCTGTATGTATGTGCATATATGTATGTATACATAAATACATACATACACACACACACAGTTTACAAGGAAAACTATCTCAGAGGAAAGACACTAGCAGTAGGAAGTATGAAAGGAAGAAAAGAGTGGAATTTGAGCTGATTCTGAGCTGAAGTCAGAGAAGCCAGGAGGTAGAAGGAGTATGTATACATTTCAAGGATACAGTATAGTCAGTGAAAATGGTCTGAACCCTGTCATCTTGGAGAAACCGAGGCCCAAAAAATTTAAGTGACTTGCCCAGTTCACTCAGGTTGTGTCAGAGATGGGATGTGAATCCCCATCCTAGATCAATTACTCTTTCTGCTCCCCTCTTCTTGACTCCATGTCTGGGCTCTCTACCTTATCTATCACTGACTACATGTGGCAACTCCAGGGAAAGCATTTCATCTCTCTGGGTTTCAATTTCCACCTAATCCAGTTGATTTCTACAGTCCCTTCTAGTCCCAAAGATCTATAGTTCTAGGATGCAATGTATCCAAGGGCAAAGATTGTCTGTGTCCTTGTATCCTCAGTGCCTAGCAAGGTGCCTTGTACATTGCAGATACAGTAAATATGAATTGAATTAAATTAAATTGAATTGCCACGAAGAACCATAGATCTTCACTTGGTGATTTCCAAACGACAGCTGGTCTCCCCTGCACTCTCACTAATGAGCCCATTTCTTTCTTGACTTAGTCAGTGTTTTTGGCCCCATGACAGCAATCGGAAATAATCAGGTTTGATCAAACCCATACTCTACTGGTGAGCATATAATATTTCCGTTGGGTTTGTGAATGCAACCTGCCTTGTCATTTTCCTCCTCCTGGGTGATGGAGGGTGTAGGTGGGGAGAGAAATATTTAAACATGGGGAGTAGTATCTGCTTTAAAGAAGGTAAATCCTATGCTGAGGAGAGAGGGGAATGGTGTTGGCCAGGAATGGGAGGAGTACAGAACCCAGGGGAGAAGAGCTAGCTCGATCAAGTGGGTAACGGATTGTCTGCCTCTGCCCAACATTAGTCTTTCCCAGCCAGCTCAGAAATCTTGATAAAGAAAGTGATGATGAGATGCTTTCTGCAGCAAGGATTCTGAGGGCTGGGTTTGCCCTCCCACACACCCTGGGTGGGCAGCAAACCGCATGCTGTCATCTGTGAAGGCAGTCAGCACCGGGTACACTTAATTACTGTGTAAGCAGAATTGGATAACACTTTCTATGCCAAGCCCTGGATTCATTTTTATCATTGCCTCCTTTTTTCTTAAACATGCCCAAATGCAATGAGCCTTACAAGAGTAGAAGAAGCCAGGGCTCTTCTCTTAGGTACTCAGGATCAGACAGAAGGCCAAGAGGAGTAGTAATTTTTTTAAAATTAAATTTAACAAGCATTTATTAAGCTCCTACTATGTGCCAGGCACTGCACTAGATATTTTAAAATATTATCTCATTTTAATCTCACAACAACCCTGGGAAGTAAGTGCTATTATTATCCCCTTTTTATTTTTTTATTTGTTTATTTTTTTTTTTTTTAGGCAATTGGGGTTAATTGACCGGCCCAGGGTCACACAGCTAGTAAGTGTCACGTGTTTGGTCTAGGCTGGATTTGAACTCAGGTCCTCCTGACTTCAGGGCAGGTGCTCTATCCACTGCGCCACCTAGCTGCCCCTATCCCCTTTTTATAAATGAGGAATTGAAACAAAGATTAAGTGACTTGCCCAGAGTCACACAGCCAGTGTCTGAGGCCAGATTTGAACATGAGTTTTCTTGACTCCAAATCCAGGCCTCTATCCAATGAGCCAACCATTTGTCTTTTCGAAGTTTGTGAATAGGATCATAGGATTTACAGCTGGAAGGCACCTTGAATTCAGTCCAACCCTCTCATTCATCAAGGGGGAAACTGAGGCTCAGAAAAGAAAGATGATTTGCCCAAGATCACATAGGCAATAAGTAACTAAGCCAGGCTTATAAATCTGACTTCTAATTCAGTGCTTTTCTAGCTCCCCCAATTCTACTTTCTAGTCCTTAATAGCATTTTTATCTCACAAACCTAAACTGTGGTGGCCAGGGTTATGTTTTTGCATTCTTCCTCCTTAAGAAGAACTGAGGGTCAGTGTGATACAATGGCAAGAATATTGTGATGGAAGCAAGGATGAACTGGTAAATGTTTAACAACCAACTCCCCAGAAAAACTGTACACATGACACGATTTTGTATTGTGTCGGCATTAGTTACATTTTCTCCATTACTGTCTTAAGTCCAGACAATCAACAAAACAGTAAGTCAAGCCTTAATTTGTAGTGTTTGCTCATATCTGAGATGTAAATGCTCATACTCACACTGAAAAATTTAAATACAAGCTCTCCAGAGCCAGTACAAACTGACTCTAGCACATTCTTGAAATAGAAGTCAAGAAACCTGGGTTCTACTGGTTTTCCTTAAGCAATAAGACAGAAACTCTTAGCAAATCACTTGAACCTTTCTGTGCCTCAGTTTTCTCAGCATTCTCTTTCATGTTAACATAAGGGGAATGTCACCCAGACTTCTCCACTGAATCAGTCAAGAGACATGTAGCTTTTGTTATTTATCTTTATGGTTTTTAGCTTTATGATTACAAAGAGCTTCCGTGTATGTGTCAACAATAATAGTTCACATTCATATAGTACTTTACAAAAGTCTTTATCTATGTTATCTCATTTGATCCTAACAACAACCCAGTGAGGTATTATTATCATCATTTTAAATCCAACATGAGGAAACTGAGGCAGGAGAAGTAGTGTCTTATCTATGGCAGAGCTGTAACTAGGGCAGGACCCTTCTAACAAGTTGTTGTCAAAGGGTGGGGAGGGAGGGAGACTGTTTCCTTGCTGTGGCAGTCCTCCAATGTGCTTCCATGTGATTTCCTGTCATGAAATCTACTCTCTACAACCCCATTTACCATACTTGTACCTTTCTGGTATCAAAGCGCCCCTCCCTGGCCACTATTCCTGTAAATGTATTGTCTCCCTCATTTAGAATGTAAGATCCTTTAGGGCAGGGACTGTCCTTTATTCTTGTATTTGTATTCAATCAATCAATCATCAGTAAATATTTATTAAGTACCTACTATGTGCCAGGCACTGTGCTTAATTCTAGGGATATAAAAAAGAGATAAAAGACAGTCCCTGCCCTCAAGGAGTTTACAATCCCAGAGTTTAGTGTAGTTCTTGAAACAGAATAAGCATTTAATAAGTTATTTTCATTGATTCATTAGTTTGTTCATCTATCCATTCAACTGCCAGACCCATGCCCTAAGATACAACTGCCCATAAAAATTGGCCAAATCTAAACCACAACCCCACCCCCTATTGTCATCATAATATCCCTCCTGAGGAGGTCACTTTACCCATCACCACAATGCCCCTTT
>NW_020951589.1:0-6909 GCF_900497805.2 Vombatus ursinus
AGTGTGAACTTTGTACTAATTAAATAAAAAAAAGACAATTGTGCATTATAGTTGTGTATATTGGTGCTTTATCTCTCATTTGACTGTAAGCTTCATTAAGACAGAGACTATATTTTATCTGTGTTGGGGAGAAAAAGATGAATGAAACATTTTGGAACCATTCGGTTCAGGAGTTGTAAAAGAGCAATCACCTAATATTATAATGTGATTCCACAATAGTTCATCTAATTGAAAGCTGGCATCATCTATTAGGGAGGAGAAGCAATTATTGGAGACTGAGAATTACCTATGCTAAAGTAATGAGTTGGGAGGTGAGTCCTTTCTGGGCCTCAGTTTCTTCATCTGTGAAATGAGTTTAGACTAGGTGATTTCTTAAGCTTGTTCTACTTCTGTGATTTTAGAGAGCCAAGATTGGGTTGGGAGGAAAAGGCAGCAACAGCTTCAAGAGAGAGTAGTGAACACTTCTTGGGAGCTGAGCTACCTTGACTAGTGCCAGAAAACAGAGTTACTTTGATGGGCAATGGGAGGTGCAACCTGACTCTCCTTCTCATTGGATCCTCACCCAGGATGATATCGTATAGTTCTTTGTCATGGGGAAGGACCTCTCATCTCTCTGTGGGCTTATGTGCAAACCTTTTCTATATATGTCACTATGAAATAAAACATGTTCATGCCTTTTGAGTCTGAGTGCTTTAAAAGAAGACTATACTACCACTTTGGAGTGCCCCATGCTAACATCCCCAGATTTCACTAAAAAAATTCAGAGAAGTTTAGAGGTCTCCAAACTGTAGATGGGCCTTTTAAATCAAGAGGGAATGTTTGACACAAGGGTTATGATAAAATCATATGATACTATAGCTCAAATGAGCTATAGAGATTTTCTAATCTAACCTTTTTCTTTTATAGATGAGGAATTCGAAGTCTGAAAAAGGGAAGGGACTTATTTAAGGTTTTACAGGTAAAGACAAGAATGTAAATCTCTTGGATTTTAGTCCACTATTCTTTCCATTGCTCCACATAGACTCAGAAAGGGCAAATGAACATAAGATTGGGACCTGGAAGGGACCTTAAATATCATGAAATCCAATTTTCTGATCTTACAGATAAACTGAAAATCAGATAAATGAACTTGGTCAAAATCATACAGGAAGCAAGTAGCAGAGGCAGTATTGGAATTCATGCACTCTAAATCCTAGTCCTGTGTTTTTGCCCCTTGCCAATTCACTGAGCTGGGCCTGGAGCTTCAAGTCTTTTGTTCTTTCTAACCCCGTATTTTCCTGGAGGACCTTAGTGAGGAAATAATCCTTTGCATTGGTATATTTCTTTGAAGTTTATAAATTACTTTTCTCAACATAACACATAGTCTCAAGGTGATAGGGTGGTACAGATATTATGATCACTATTTGATAGAGATTGAGACTCAGGGGTAAACTGCCTTGTCCATTAGAACATAGTAAATAAGTGAGAAGCACAGGTCTCCTAACTCTAGGTACAGGTACTCTTTACATTTATATTTATACTCTCTTTCTGTAGACATAAAAACACAATTGTAGGATAAACCTAAATTTGGCTTAGTGCAGCAGGTTCAATTTTTTTCCCCTTTCTTAAAGGAAAACTTTGCATCACTGGTGCTTTCTCTCAAAAAAAATTTTTTTTAAAGGAAACCAGCTATTTTGTTGCTGTTGTTCAGTTGCGTCCAACTCCTCTTCATGAACCCTTTTGGGGTTCTCTTGGTAAAGATACTGGAATGGTTTGCCCTTTCTTTTTCCAGGTCATTTTACAGATGAGAAAACAGAGGCAAAGAAGGTTAAGTGACTTGCTTAGGGTCACACAGCTAGTAAGTGTCTGAGGCCAGATTTGAACTCATGAAGAGAGGTTTTCCTAACTCCAAGCCCAGGACTTAACTCACTGTACCACCTAGCTGCTCTGTAGCTAGGTGGTGTAGTAGATAGAGTGCCAGTCCTGGAGTCCAGGGTACCTGAGTTCAAATCTGGCCTCAGATACTTATTAGCTGTGTGTGAGCCTAGGCAAGTCACTTAATCCTGTTTGTCTCAGTTTCCTTACCTGTAAAATGAGCTATAGAAGGAAAGGGCAAACTTTGACAAGAAAACTCCAAATGGGGTCATGAAGAATCAGAAATTATTGCAAACAAGTACTAATCAACCACAAATTCCATTTAAAACTACTTTGATAATTGAAGTTTAAAAACATATGAGAATAAAAAGGATACAAAATATAACTCCTCTTCTATAGTCACTGAGTCATGAACTGAAGAAAGCATTCTATAGGCAGTCTGAGCTTAGGAAAAGATTTTTAACAACCTTCCTTACCGTAGGCTAATCTTTTACAATTCAAACTACCAAGTGTGTGAAGTACCAGATGAGAGCTAAGAGCTGGAATAAAGAACAAACTGTAGTGATAACAGCTGCATCATCCTTAATACCACCACCCAGGCTCCCACTACATCCCACCCCTTGATGACAAGGTCCCCGTTCAATGCTCCCATGTCCTTCAACTAGAATATTCCCCTCCTGAGGAGCCACACCAGAGAGATAATTCCAAGAGCTTTACTGAGGGATTACCACCCTTTTCCATTGCAGTGGATGAAGACTCCACCTTCATGCAGGGACTTAAAATCACCGCCAAATAAGACAAAGGCTCCCCTTTCCACCAGGAACACTGCTGGTCATCATAATTATTAAAAATTAACCTTTTCCTGTACTTTAATCTTCAAAAAATAAAGCCCCCTTCAAATAATTCCACCCCTTGGTCACCAAACCCTTTTTGGGAAGGAGCTGTCCAAACAATCCTGGAAAAGGAAGTTGCCAAAGAAGGCCTATAGGGCTAGAAATCCAGAATGGTGGGTAAACAGCTTTCCCCCTCCTCTTTTGTGCACTGGTTCCTGCTGTCATCACAGAGGCAAGCATATCCAAAGGATTTTTGCCAAGCTTTTCTTGACCTCATAATCTCAATGGGGTGAAGAAGAGAAAGCAACTTATAATGGGATAAAGCTTTGGTCCTCTGTCCTCTTGTGTGGCATTTTTACTTCTGGGACAGTAAGCTAGGCAAATGATTCTGGGGTTGGAGAGAGTCCCCCTTCTATTTACAATTTATCAAGGACCAACCACCTACAATGTTCCCTTCTTTTCTTGCTTGCCTTCAGCATCTCTACTATCTCCTGTATCTCTGGTAGTACTCTCTTAAAGCAGGTTGTCTTTTTTTATATGACCCACCCCCAGATAGTGGAATGACCTAAGGCAACTCTGTTTAGGTCGAATGCCCGGAGGCTATCCCTTACCTGCAGTTCTTTTTTCTTCTGTGACTTAAGAGATCCTGGAAACTGAAGGGGGGTAAAAACTAAAATTGCTTCTGCTAAAGGTCATATAAACATTGTGGCATTATAGTTATCCTTGTTTTTTTCATCTCTTGGGGGGGCATTGTCCTTTTTTGAAAATTAATATCACCACAGTCAATGCCCCACAAGAGATGAAAAAAACAAGGATAACTATAATGCCACAATGTTTATATGACCTTTAGCAGAAGCAATTTTAGTTTTTACCCCCCTTCAGTTTCCAGGATCTCTTAAGTCACAGAAGAAAAAAGAACTGCAGGTAAGGGATAGCCTCCGGGCATTCGACCTAAACAGAGTTGCCTTAGGTCATTCCACTATCTGGGGGTGGGTCATATAAAAAAAGACAACCTGCTTTAAGAGAGTACTACCAGAGATACAGGAGATAGTAGAGATGCTGAAGGCAAGCAAGAAAAGAAGGGAACATTGTAGGTGGTTGGTCCTTGATAAATTGTAAATAGAAGGGGGACTCTCTCCAACCCCAGAATCATTTGCCTAGCTTACTGTCCCAGAAGTAAAAATGCCACACAAGAGGACAGAGGACCAAAGCTTTATCCCATTATAAGTTGCTTTCTCTTCTTCACCCCATTGAGATTATGAGGTCAAGAAAAGCTTGGCAAAAATCCTTTGGATATGCTTGCCTCTGTGATGACAGCAGGAACCAGTGCACAAAAGAGGAGGGGGAAAGCTGTTTACCCACCATTCTGGATTTCTAGCCCTATAGGCCTTCTTTGGCAACTTCCTTTTCCAGGATTGTTTGGACAGCTCCTTCCCAAAAAGGGTTTGGTGACCAAGGGGTGGAATTATTTGAAGGGGGCTTTATTTTTTGAAGATTAAAGTACAGGAAAAGGTTAATTTTTAATAATTATGATGACCAGCAGTGTTCCTGGTGGAAAGGGGAGCCTTTGTCTTATTTGGCGGTGATTTTAAGTCCCTGCATGAAGGTGGAGTCTTCATCCACTGCAATGGAAAAGGGTGGTAATCCCTCAGTAAAGCTCTTGGAATTATCTCTCTGGTGTGGCTCCTCAGGAGGGGAATATTCTAGTTGAAGGACATGGGAGCATTGAACGGGGACCTTGTCATCAAGGGGTGGGATGTAGTGGGAGCCTGGGTGGTGGTATTAAGGATGATGCAGCTGTTATCACTACAGTTTGTTCTTTATTCCAGCTCTTAGCTCTCATCTGGTACTTCACACACTTGGTAGTTTGAATTGTAAAAGATTAGCCTACGGTAAGGAAGGTTGTTAAAAATCTTTTCCTAAGCTCAGACTGCCTATAGAATGCTTTCTTCAGTTCATGACTCAGTGACTATAGAAGAGGAGTTATATTTTGTATCCTTTTTATTCTCATATGTTTTTAAACTTCAATTATCAAAGTAGTTTTAAATGGAATTTGTGGTTGATTAGTACTTGTTTGCAATAATTTCTGATTCTTCATGACCCCATTTGGAGTTTTCTTGTCAAAGTTTGCCCTTTCCTTCTATAGCTCATTTTACAGGTAAGGAAACTGAGACAAACAGGATTAAGTGACTTGCCTAGGCTCACACACAGCTAATAAGTATCTGAGGCCAGATTTGAACTCAGGTACCCTGGACTCCAGGACTGGCACTCTATCTACTACACCACCTAGCTACAGAGCAGCTAGGTGGTACAGTGAGTTAAGTCCTGGGCTTGGAGTTAGGAAAACCTCTCTTCATGAGTTCAAATCTGGCCTCAGACACTTACTAGCTGTGTGACCCTAAGCAAGTCACTTAACCTTCTTTGCCTCTGTTTTCTCATCTGTAAAATGACCTGGAAAAAGAAAGGGCAAACCATTCCAGTATCTTTACCAAGAGAACCCCAAAAGGGTTCATGAAGAGGAGTTGGACGCAACTGAACAACAGCAACAAAATAGCTGGTTTCCTTTAAAAAAAATTTTTTTTGAGAGAAAGCACCAGTGATGCAAAGTTTTCCTTTAAGAAAGGGGAAAAAAATTGAACCTGCTGCACTAAGCCAAATTTAGGTTTATCCTACAATTGTGTTTTTATGTCTACAGAAAGAGAGTATAAATATAAATGTAAAGAGTACCTGTACCTAGAGTTAGGAGACCTGTGCTTCTCACTTATTTACTATGTTCTAATGGACAAGGCAGTTTACCCCTGAGTCTCAATCTCTATCAAATAGTGATCATAATATCTGTACCACCCTATCACCTTGAGACTATGTGTTATGTTGAGAAAAGTAATTTATAAACTTCAAAGAAATATACCAATGCAAAGGATTATTTCCTCACTAAGGTCCTCCAGGAAAATACGGGGTTAGAAAGAACAAAAGACTTGAAGCTCCAGGCCCAGCTCAGTGAATTGGCAAGGGGCAAAAACACAGGACTAGGATTTAGAGTGCATGAATTCCAATACTGCCTCTGCTACTTGCTTCCTGTATGATTTTGACCAAGTTCATTTATCTGATTTTCAGTTTATCTGTAAGATCAGAAAATTGGATTTCATGATATTTAAGGTCCCTTCCAGGTCCCAATCTTATGTTCATTTGCCCTTTCTGAGTCTATGTGGAGCAATGGAAAGAATAGTGGACTAAAATCCAAGAGATTTACATTCTTGTCTTTACCTGTAAAACCTTAAATAAGTCCCTTCCCTTTTTCAGACTTCGAATTCCTCATCTATAAAAGAAAAAGGTTAGATTAGAAAATCTCTATAGCTCATTTGAGCTATAGTATCATATGATTTTATCATAACCCTTGTGTCAAACATTCCCTCTTGATTTAAAAGGCCCATCTACAGTTTGGAGACCTCTAAACTTCTCTGAATTTTTTTAGTGAAATCTGGGGATGTTAGCATGGGGCACTCCAAAGTGGTAGTATAGTCTTCTTTTAAAGCACTCAGACTCAAAAGGCATGAACATGTTTTATTTCATAGTGACATATATAGAAAAGGTTTGCACATAAGCCCACAGAGAGATGAGAGGTCCTTCCCCATGACAAAGAACTATACGATATCATCCTGGGTGAGGATCCAATGAGAAGGAGAGTCAGGTTGCACCTCCCATTGCCCATCAAAGTAACTCTGTTTTCTGGCACTAGTCAAGGTAGCTCAGCTCCCAAGAAGTGTTCACTACTCTCTCTTGAAGCTGTTGCTGCCTTTTCCTCCCAACCCAATCTTGGCTCTCTAAAATCACAGAAGTAGAACAAGCTTAAGAAATCACCTAGTCTAAACTCATTTCACAGATGAAGAAACTGAGGCCCAGAAAGGACTCACCTCCCAACTCATTACTTTAGCATAGGTAATTCTCAGTCTCCAATAATTGCTTCTCCTCCCTAATAGATGATGCCAGCTTTCAATTAGATGAACTATTGTGGAATCACATTATAATATTAGGTGATTGCTCTTTTACAACTCCTGAACCGAATGGTTCCAAAATGTTTCATTCATCTTTTTCTCCCCAACACAGATAAAATATAGTCTCTGTCTTAATGAAGCTTACAGTCAAATGAGAGATAAAGCACCAATATACACAACTATAATGCACAATTGTCTTTTTTTTATTTAATTAGTACAAAGTTCACACT
>NW_020951590.1:0-2199 GCF_900497805.2 Vombatus ursinus
TCCTTGCTCCAGCTGGGATTGTAAGGGAATTCCATCTCACGAGGCATCTTGTTCTCATGAAAACTTCAATAAAGTTGTTTTTTTCCCCTTTCTTTTCTTTCTTTTAGGATAAGGAGATTCTGATAAAACCCAGACATCGAGGGGACTTGTCTGAACTCAGCCTTTGGAGGTTTGCCCATCAGCATTGTCTTGAAGACCCTGACTAGTGGCTCAGTGGGGGGTGATTCAAAATGACTACCTTCAGGACACCACATGTTCTGTACAGTTTAGTGTTTTCCAACTTTGTCTTCAGTTGTGGACACATGCAAATTTAGTGGGACACACTGGTATGAATGGCCCCTCTTGTTCCAGTGATCCACTTGTCTATCCAAGTAGCCAACCACAGGCTAACCATTAAGGAAAAATCCTTACAGGTCTAGAGATACCTCTGCCCTGAGACCGGCTCTCAGGAATAGTGAATCCTTAGTCAGACCCACAATTTTGTGAGGGACCCCATCTATAGTTATTTTATTCCTGGCTGGACTCATTCTCTAGACTTCTCTAGTACCTCACAATAGGGGAGTAGCTCCCCTACCCAACCTGCCCCTCCAAATAGGTACCCTCTCCTTCCTACTTTTCTATTTCCCCTTCATGTGTTGCCTTCCTCCATTAGAATGCAAGTTTTTTGAGGGGAGAGACTGTTTATTTGTATTTTATAACTTTAGCATAATTAGTACAGTTAAGTGACTTGACTAGGGTCACACAGTTGGTAGACGTCTAAGGCCAGATTTGAACTCAGGAAGATGAGTCTTCTTGACTCCAGACCCGGATATTCTATCCACTGTGCCACTTAGTTGCCCAGCACATAGTTAATGCTTAATAAGTGCTCCCATTGTCTCTGTCTCTTTCTGTCTTTCTCTGTATATCTACCTGTCAGTCTTTCTCTCTTTCTCTCTTTCCAAGGACTTTTGATCTTCCTTGGAAGCCCTTTCTTGGAAAAGAAAACAAAGGTGCAAAGGCAATCCTTTTGACTGACACCTATTATCACAATCCTATCTACCTGAAGCAATGGTTCTCTCTGGACCTTTTTTTGTCCCTCATGTAAACAAGATAGACCCTTTTTTATCGTAGTTAGTTGTCATCACTGCTCATTCTAGCCATTAATACCCATCCTGTTTTTCACAGAAACATGTTATTCTTTTGCTTTTATCATCAACTACAAAGCCTTTTCACTTACATTTTCTATATATGATTCAAAAAAAAAATCTGAGTTTATCAGTGGGTTCCCTTTGTATCCATATTGGTCTCTTTAGGCAGTTCCCACTTTTCCTCCTCAATGAAATAATTTTCCTTTTTGTTTTCAGAATTTTATTCTTAAAAACTTTCTATCCCTTGAGATGAATTCCCCTGAAAAATATCAGGTCATTGGACCCAATCCTATTCTTTCTTAAAGTCCTTTGAAATATGATATCCCATATTTAAGGTGTTTGTAAGCCTACGCATGGCCCTACCTCCCTCTGTCATGGAGTAGCCAATTGACCCCAACATTCCTGTCATTTTTACTTTAGTAACCAGTTATTCCTAGGTTAGAATAGGATCCATAATAGCACATCTCTTTGTTGTTTTTTCTACCTTTTAAGGATGAAAAGATGATTAAAGCTAGCCAGAGCTTTTTCAGTTGTTCTACTTTGGCAGAAAGAGGGTTCCAGTGGATGGTCGGATCATTTAAGTCCCCAGTCCTGGTAATAGCATGTTTATGTGCTAGGTTTTTGATGTTTTCTAAACTCCTCATCTATCACAGGCACCTGTCCTTGGAAGACAGCAGATTTCCCAGTTGTTTATGTTAGGTCTACAGACAGCTGCCCGGGCAGCCCATTGGCATGAGTCAACCTTCTAGGACGGAGACTAATTTGCACTCTGAACACACACACACACACACACACACACACACACAAGTATGATATGATATAAACAGACACAAAATAGAGCATATCTTGCATCCATACTTGATTGAAACAAGTTCCATAGTCCTATGTCTTCTTTTTTGGAAGCTCGTCTCCCTCGGCATAGGATTGAATGACTTAGCACCTGGTGGCACCTGTGTATCCTCATCATCCTACCTTGGAGCACAAGAAGCTATTTCCCCCAAAGATGGCTTAGCTGCCTCCCCTCACAAAACCTGCCCTCCATACTTGACTGAAGCAAATTTCACTGTCCTTT
>NW_020951591.1:0-2199 GCF_900497805.2 Vombatus ursinus
AAAGGACAGTGAAATTTGCTTCAGTCAAGTATGGAGGGCAGGTTTTGTGAGGGGAGGCAGCTAAGCCATCTTTGGGGGAAATAGCTTCTTGTGCTCCAAGGTAGGATGATGAGGATACACAGGTGCCACCAGGTGCTAAGTCATTCAATCCTATGCCGAGGGAGACGAGCTTCCAAAAAAGAAGACATAGGACTATGGAACTTGTTTCAATCAAGTATGGATGCAAGATATGCTCTATTTTGTGTCTGTTTATATCATATCATACTTGTGTGTGTGTGTGTGTGTGTGTGTGTGTGTGTTCAGAGTGCAAATTAGTCTCCGTCCTAGAAGGTTGACTCATGCCAATGGGCTGCCCGGGCAGCTGTCTGTAGACCTAACATAAACAACTGGGAAATCTGCTGTCTTCCAAGGACAGGTGCCTGTGATAGATGAGGAGTTTAGAAAACATCAAAAACCTAGCACATAAACATGCTATTACCAGGACTGGGGACTTAAATGATCCGACCATCCACTGGAACCCTCTTTCTGCCAAAGTAGAACAACTGAAAAAGCTCTGGCTAGCTTTAATCATCTTTTCATCCTTAAAAGGTAGAAAAAACAACAAAGAGATGTGCTATTATGGATCCTATTCTAACCTAGGAATAACTGGTTACTAAAGTAAAAATGACAGGAATGTTGGGGTCAATTGGCTACTCCATGACAGAGGGAGGTAGGGCCATGCGTAGGCTTACAAACACCTTAAATATGGGATATCATATTTCAAAGGACTTTAAGAAAGAATAGGATTGGGTCCAATGACCTGATATTTTTCAGGGGAATTCATCTCAAGGGATAGAAAGTTTTTAAGAATAAAATTCTGAAAACAAAAAGGAAAATTATTTCATTGAGGAGGAAAAGTGGGAACTGCCTAAAGAGACCAATATGGATACAAAGGGAACCCACTGATAAACTCAGATTTTTTTTTTGAATCATATATAGAAAATGTAAGTGAAAAGGCTTTGTAGTTGATGATAAAAGCAAAAGAATAACATGTTTCTGTGAAAAACAGGATGGGTATTAATGGCTAGAATGAGCAGTGATGACAACTAACTACGATAAAAAAGGGTCTATCTTGTTTACATGAGGGACAAAAAAAGGTCCAGAGAGAACCATTGCTTCAGGTAGATAGGATTGTGATAATAGGTGTCAGTCAAAAGGATTGCCTTTGCACCTTTGTTTTCTTTTCCAAGAAAGGGCTTCCAAGGAAGATCAAAAGTCCTTGGAAAGAGAGAAAGAGAGAAAGACTGACAGGTAGATATACAGAGAAAGACAGAAAGAGACAGAGACAATGGGAGCACTTATTAAGCATTAACTATGTGCTGGGCAACTAAGTGGCACAGTGGATAGAATATCCGGGTCTGGAGTCAAGAAGACTCATCTTCCTGAGTTCAAATCTGGCCTTAGACGTCTACCAACTGTGTGACCCTAGTCAAGTCACTTAACTGTACTAATTATGCTAAAGTTATAAAATACAAATAAACAGTCTCTCCCCTCAAAAAACTTGCATTCTAATGGAGGAAGGCAACACATGAAGGGGAAATAGAAAAGTAGGAAGGAGAGGGTACCTATTTGGAGGGGCAGGTTGGGTAGGGGAGCTACTCCCCTATTGTGAGGTACTAGAGAAGTCTAGAGAATGAGTCCAGCCAGGAATAAAATAACTATAGATGGGGTCCCTCACAAAATTGTGGGTCTGACTAAGGATTCACTATTCCTGAGAGCCGGTCTCAGGGCAGAGGTATCTCTAGACCTGTAAGGATTTTTCCTTAATGGTTAGCCTGTGGTTGGCTACTTGGATAGACAAGTGGATCACTGGAACAAGAGGGGCCATTCATACCAGTGTGTCCCACTAAATTTGCATGTGTCCACAACTGAAGACAAAGTTGGAAAACACTAAACTGTACAGAACATGTGGTGTCCTGAAGGTAGTCATTTTGAATCACCCCCCACTGAGCCACTAGTCAGGGTCTTCAAGACAATGCTGATGGGCAAACCTCCAAAGGCTGAGTTCAGACAAGTCCCCTCGATGTCTGGGTTTTATCAGAATCTCCTTATCCTAAAAGAAAGAAAAGAAAGGGGAAAAAAACAACTTTATTGAAGTTTTCATGAGAACAAGATGCCTCGTGAGATGGAATTCCCTTACAATCCCAGCTGGAGCAAGGA
>NW_020951592.1:0-2202 GCF_900497805.2 Vombatus ursinus
ATGCCTCGTGAGATGGAATTCCCTTACAATCCCAGCTGGAGCAAGGAAGTTTATTTTTGTGTGAAAGCTTGTGTTTTTGTTTTGTTTTGTTTTAGTTTTAGTTTTAGTTTTGTTTTTGTTTTTGTTTTTTAGTTTCTTAGCGCTACCTAAACTTTCTATGAGCCTCAAGACAATTCCGGACTTATCAGCTTTGCTTTTGTTTTAATGGGATGCTTACATCCTAATTAAAATCTAAGTGAAGTAAGTTAGGCTATAGGCTGCAAAGAGAATCTTCTGCTGAGGGTATACTGAAAAGCAAAGAAATGAACTAATGTCATTAAACTGTCACAGTGCAATTAGGAGTGGCTAGCAGTAGACAAGTCGTGTATGGTGAATTTGGAGTGGTCAGCTTCAACTTCCTCATCTGTACAATGGGGGTGATAATAACAGCACCTCCTCCACAGGCTTGTTGTGATGATTAAATGAGATTACGTATTTAAAGTGTTCTGTATGTCAGCAATTATTCCATGGACAGTCATCAAACAAAAATGTCCATTAGTAATAAAAACTCAAATCTCTACAGCAAAGGTCTTTTGCCAAGGCCTCCTCATGCCACAGATGTAATCCCGGTGCTCCAGGATTCTGTGTCTGGGCTGGAAAATTTAGAGTTAGGGTTAGGGTTAGGGTTAATAGGACAGAAATAATATAAGCTCTGTAAGTTTCTACTAAGCTATAAAGGCTTTAAGTATGACCCATGTAATAGACTATGTCTTTTGTACAAGCCTCTCTAAGGACTGGATCATCACCTAAAGGTTGGTCATTGTGTGTTGTTGGGAGCCTCATATCTATTCTACCAATCGGTCAACAGTGTAGAAACCACTCTTGTCTCACTTTCCCAGGTTGGGCCTCCAGGGGTAACTGAATACTTGCTTCTTTCAGTGTTCTAGGAATAACCTCAAGGAACTAGAGATATTTTAGCACCGTTGCTCACAAGCCCCCAACTCATCTGCTACCCATTGATTATTAGATAGAGTAAATTACTTTTTTAGAAAGAGAGGGCTTACTTTCTGAAGAACTTTGGAATTGACTGAGTGACATGGGAGACACTGGCACAGGACCTCTCAGTGGGGTGTGCCCTCATCAGAGAGGTTGCTGTACTCTATGAGCAAAGCAGAATTGAAGTAGCTCAAAAGAAATGTGAGATGTGCAAATTTAGAGAATCCACCCCAAATGTTCACATGGACTATTTGTGTCTGATCTGTGGTAGAGCGTTCTGAGCTTGTATTGGTCTGATCAGCTGTAGTCAGACACACTGTAACTGGATTCTCACATAGTGATGCCAGTTTGGTTTTCTTGGAGAGCCAAGGGCAACAGCCAGCCAAGCTTCCTAAGCAGGCATAGCAATGACAAATACATCCTCTCAAACCAAAGGCAAATTTCTCCCCTTACACACTGAAGGTCTTTAAGGAGATTTCATAACGTCAAGTCTGGGGAGCTCATGGACCTGAAAGGTAAACTCATAATTCTTGATTATTGGAAGTTCTTTTCTCCCTTTAAGGGGTCCTCATGAAGTTCCCCTTAGGTACAGTTCTCTTTTGGTCTCTGAGAATCCCCTTGTAGAGTTTTGAAGTTGCCTTTCCTCAATGTGTGCTTCATTTGCCTTTAGGGTGTCTATCATACAGTGAAGGGGCTGGTGTTGACTGGAGAACGTGGCTACTTTCTCTTGGATGTAAATGGGAAGTCTAAGTCTTCTGAGCTTTCAAAGTTCACCTAATCAATGGCAAGGGCTGGGGAGGGGGGCAGTATCACACTCTCTTTGGGCTCACTCCTCTGCCTAAAACTTGCAGCTTTTTTTTATACAGTTAAAAAGGTCTGTTTATCTCTCCTTACCTGTCCATTGGTCCTTTCCCCATTCCTTTTCTGTTATATTCCATCCTTCAGCTTCCAAACACAGACTTCTGAGTTCTGCTTCTTTATACTCTTTTTCTCCTTGAACCACATTTCCATTATTTTAAGGGGTACTTCATTGTCACTGAGAACCTGGAAAGTACAAATATACACTCCCAGTTCTTTCACTTTCTCCTCTAGGATAGCAATCAATTTGGGCATTATTTCTATGTAGTCTTTATGCAGTTCAAGCTGGAACAAAGCTTCACATGGCCCCCGTGGGTCACAGCAAAACCTGCCCTCCATACTTGACTGAAGCAAATTTCACTGTCCTTT
>NW_020951593.1:0-1852 GCF_900497805.2 Vombatus ursinus
AAAGGACAGTGAAATTTGCTTCAGTCAAGTATGGAGGGCAGGTTTTGCTGTGACCCACGGGGGCCATGTGAAGCTTTGTTCCAGCTTGAACTGCATAAAGACTACATAGAAATAATGCCCAAATTGATTGCTATCCTAGAGGAGAAAGTGAAAGAACTGGGAGTGTATATTTGTACTTTCCAGGTTCTCAGTGACAATGAAGTACCCCTTAAAATAATGGAAATGTGGTTCAAGGAGAAAAAGAGTATAAAGAAGCAGAACTCAGAAGTCTGTGTTTGGAAGCTGAAGGATGGAATATAACAGAAAAGGAATGGGGAAAGGACCAATGGACAGGTAAGGAGAGATAAACAGACCTTTTTAACTGTATAAAAAAAAGCTGCAAGTTTTAGGCAGAGGAGTGAGCCCAAAGAGAGTGTGATACTGCCCCCCTCCCCAGCCCTTGCCATTGATTAGGTGAACTTTGAAAGCTCAGAAGACTTAGACTTCCCATTTACATCCAAGAGAAAGTAGCCACGTTCTCCAGTCAACACCAGCCCCTTCACTGTATGATAGACACCCTAAAGGCAAATGAAGCACACATTGAGGAAAGGCAACTTCAAAACTCTACAAGGGGATTCTCAGAGACCAAAAGAGAACTGTACCTAAGGGGAACTTCATGAGGACCCCTTAAAGGGAGAAAAGAACTTCCAATAATCAAGAATTATGAGTTTACCTTTCAGGTCCATGAGCTCCCCAGACTTGACGTTATGAAATCTCCTTAAAGACCTTCAGTGTGTAAGGGGAGAAATTTGCCTTTGGTTTGAGAGGATGTATTTGTCATTGCTATGCCTGCTTAGGAAGCTTGGCTGGCTGTTGCCCTTGGCTCTCCAAGAAAACCAAACTGGCATCACTATGTGAGAATCCAGTTACAGTGTGTCTGACTACAGCTGATCAGACCAATACAAGCTCAGAACGCTCTACCACAGATCAGACACAAATAGTCCATGTGAACATTTGGGGTGGATTCTCTAAATTTGCACATCTCACATTTCTTTTGAGCTACTTCAATTCTGCTTTGCTCATAGAGTACAGCAACCTCTCTGATGAGGGCACACCCCACTGAGAGGTCCTGTGCCAGTGTCTCCCATGTCACTCAGTCAATTCCAAAGTTCTTCAGAAAGTAAGCCCTCTCTTTCTAAAAAAGTAATTTACTCTATCTAATAATCAATGGGTAGCAGATGAGTTGGGGGCTTGTGAGCAACGGTGCTAAAATATCTCTAGTTCCTTGAGGTTATTCCTAGAACACTGAAAGAAGCAAGTATTCAGTTACCCCTGGAGGCCCAACCTGGGAAAGTGAGACAAGAGTGGTTTCTACACTGTTGACCGATTGGTAGAATAGATATGAGGCTCCCAACAACACACAATGACCAACCTTTAGGTGATGATCCAGTCCTTAGAGAGGCTTGTACAAAAGACATAGTCTATTACATGGGTCATACTTAAAGCCTTTATAGCTTAGTAGAAACTTACAGAGCTTATATTATTTCTGTCCTATTAACCCTAACCCTAACCCTAACTCTAAATTTTCCAGCCCAGACACAGAATCCTGGAGCACCGGGATTACATCTGTGGCATGAGGAGGCCTTGGCAAAAGACCTTTGCTGTAGAGATTTGAGTTTTTATTACTAATGGACATTTTTGTTTGATGACTGTCCATGGAATAATTGCTGACATACAGAACACTTTAAATACGTAATCTCATTTAATCATCACAACAAGCCTGTGGAGGAGGTGCTGTTATTATCACCCCCATTGTACAGATGAGGAAGTTGAAGCTGACCACTCCAAATTCACCATACACGACTTGTCTACT
>NW_020951594.1:0-1177 GCF_900497805.2 Vombatus ursinus
CCTGGGATAGGGCCGAAAGAACAACCTGCAGAAAAATCACAAGATCACTCATCAATCAATCAACCAAAAAGCACTTATTAAGGTCTCACTAAGAGCCAATCACTGTGTCCAGCCCTTGCAATACAAAGACAAGAGTAAATCTATCCCTGGCCTTAAAGAGCTCACATTCCATGGGGAAAACAATACCTACACATGCGTCTTGGACATACCCAAAATGGGCGCGAATGTGGCGAAATTGATTTGTCAGAGAGCTGTTGACAGAGACCTTGCCCTTGGCCTTGCAGAGAGTTGAGTCCACTTCTTGTGAAACAGAATGGTGGTGAAGGGCAGGGGGGGCAGGAGAGTTAGCAGCGGCACAGAGATTCCAGAGTGGTTCTCAAACCACAAGCCCTGGTGGCAGTGACTGTGCCCTGCCACTGTGAAGGGGCTAGTGGAGAGGGGGTGATGGGAGAACTGAGGCTTCCCAGGCTTCACCATTGATTCATTAGGCTGTTACCTTGTGGAACTTTTTGCTTTTACGTTTGGTAGAAATAACTGTGACTGTTGTAACTCTTATATAGAATTCCTTTTTGGTTTTATTTTTTGAGACAATGAGTTCTGAAGAAAATGCTTAATTTTCTATTTCCTTGCTCACATGACCCAGAACTACTAAATATGTTTTCACAATATTTCATAAACATGTCCTTTCCTCTACTGTCACCCTAGTGACATAAGTTACAGAAGACAGCCTTACTTTATCACCTCAGCTCCTAGAGTCTCCTCTAAACAATGTGCCGTGGTGAAATGCCTGCTTCTTCCGTTCAAGGCCCTAGCCATTTAAGAACAGACCTACTTGGGAAGGTAGTATGGGCTCATGGATAGCAAGATGAATTTTAAGTAAGAAAGAAATGGCTTCCAATCCAGCCACTAATACTACTAGCTGCTCCACCATGTGTAGGCCATTGAACCTCTCTGAGACTCAGCTTTCTCATTTTTCAAAAAAGAGAAAGGAAGAGTTCCTTCAGACTTTAATTCACAAAATTATTGTAAGGCTCACATGAGACATAAGCCACTTTGTGAAGCAGAGAATTCCCACAATGTACAAAAAAAAACAAAGTGGGGTGGGGGGGATCAGAAGACTGTGTGTGTGGGTGTGTGTGTGTGAGTGTGTGTGTGAATGTGAGTGTGTGTGAGTGTG
>NW_020951595.1:0-1820 GCF_900497805.2 Vombatus ursinus
CCTGGGATAGGGCCGAAAGAACAACCTGCAGAAAAATCACAAGATCAGTCATCAATCAATCAACCAAAAAGCACTTGTTAAGGACTCACTAAGAGCCAATCACTGTGTCCAGCCCTTGCAATACAAAGACAAGAGTAAATCTATCCCTGGCCTTAAAGAGCTCACACTCCATGGGGAAAACAATACCTACACATGCGTCTTGGACATACCCAAAACGGGCACGAATGTGGTGAAACTGATTTTTCAGAGAGCTGTTGACAGAGACCTTGCCCTTGGCCTTGCAGAGAGTTGAGTCCACTTCTTGTGAAACAGAATGGTGGTGAAGGGCAGGGGGGGCAGGAGAGTTAGCAGCAGCACGGAGATTCCAGAGTGGTTCCCAAACCACAAGCCCTGGTGGCAGTGACTGTGCCCTGCCACTGTGAAGGGGCTAGTGGAGAGGGGGTGATGGGAGAACTGAGGCTTCCCAGGCTTCACCATTGATTCATGAGGCTGTTACCTTGTGGAACTTTTTGCTTTTACGTTTGGTAGAAATAACTGTGACTGTTGTAACTCTTATATATAATTCCTTTTTGGTTTTATTTTTTGAGACAATGAGTTCTGAAGAAAATGCTTAATTTTCTATTTCCTTGCTCACATGACCCAGAACTACTAAATGTGTTTTCACAATTTTTCATAAACATGTCCTTTCCTCTACTGTCACCCTAGTGACATAAGTTACAGAAGACAGTCTTACTTTATCCCTCAGCTCCTAGAGTCTCCTCTAAACAATGTGCCGTGGTGAAATGCCTGCTTCTTCCATTCAAGGCCCTAGTCATTTAAGAACAGACCTACTTGGGAAGGTAGTATGGGTTCATGGATAGCAAGATGGATTTTAAGTAAGAAAGAAATGGCTTCCAATCCAGCCACTAATACTACTAGCTGCTCCACCATGTGTAGGCCATTGAACCTCTCTGAGACTCAGCTTTCTCATTTTTCAAAAAAGAGAAAGGAACAGTTCCTTCGGACTTCACAAAATTATTGTAAGGCTCACATGAGACATAAGCCACTTTGTGAAGGAGAGCATTCCCACAATGTACAAAAAAAAACCAAAGTGGGGTGGGGGGCATCAGAAGACTCTGTGTGTGTGTGTGTGTGTGTGTGAGTGTGTGTGAGTGTGTGTGTATGTGAGTGTGAGTGTGAGTGTGTGTGAGTGTGTGTGAGTGTGTGTGTGTGAGTGTGTGTGTGAATGTGAGTGTGTGTGAGTGTGTGTGTGTGTGTGAGTGTCTGTGATTGGTTACCAGAGGTGTTCTGGGAACAACATAGAAGATAAGAACTCAGGTGAATGGGATTTAAGTGATTTGTATTCTTGTTCAGTCTTTCTCAGTCCTGCCCAGCTCTTTGAGACCCCATGTGGGTTTTCTTGTCATTGAAAGAAATGCTTTCTGATAACTAATGATTTGGGGTGATCCAGAGTTTCCCCCCTTTTCCTAAAGTTCTGATTTTAAAAGTTCAGCCTCTTGAAGGACATTGCTGATAAGGAGATTGGGCTAGACCCCACCCAGGTAGGGTAGCCACAGTGTTCTGCTGAGGCATGGGTAGAGCATAAATTCTTTAGATTGCCCGAGGCTGGGCGGAACTTCAGAACTAAATGACCTAAGTAAGGCTCAGGTCCAGTCCCTCGTTGTAATATTCATTCTCTCATTAATTGTTAACCAATAAGAGTTGATAGCCATCCTTTTGAACATTCCTCTCACAAAAGAACAGAAAAACTGTGAGCCTGCCACCATGATTGTTTTTGGTCTAAAACAGAAGGCAAAATGATCATCATTTTATTAAAATGC